>NW_021183673.1:0-1195 GCF_002162155.2 Triticum dicoccoides
CCGGTAAACCGGGCTGTAGCGGGCTAACAGGACTCCGGTACTCAATGCGTGACATTTCCCCGAAGGGACAGACACAGGAACGAAGAAGGACACATGCCGGCCAGCCTAAGTGTTCCAGAGCAGTAGCAAGCTACCATGGCTCAGCGGTAACACTAGGAGACATTTCCCGGTAAGAGAGGCTACTAAAGATAAACAACTAGATAGTCAGATCCCACACATACCAAGCATTTCAATCATACACACAATATGCTCGATATGTGCAAATACAACGAAGCATCACAACATGACTCTATGACACAAGTACTTTATTTAAGGCTCAGGGAGCCATACATAACATACACAAAGGTACGGGTCTCACGACCCAGCATTCAAGTCATACAGTCATACAAACCAGCAGCGGAAGTAACTTGTCTGAGTACAGACAACTAGTAAAATAAAAGAGGCTTGGAAAGCCTAGCTATACTACATGGTCCTTCACAAGCTCAGGATCACCACCTGGGCCTTTAGCCTACTCGTTGATGTCAACATCTACATAGAACCCATCAGAAGGGGTTGCAGCGTCTTCTGTAAAAATGTAAATTATAGCAACATGAGTACAAAGGTACTCAGCAAGACTTACATCAGATCCTACATACATGCATATTATCAAGAAGGGTTGGTGGAGTTATTGCAGCAAGCTAGCTTTGACTCTTGGCTAGACTATCCTACGATACTCCAACTTGAAATGGTTTTGCGCACACGAGTCCACTACTCACCACTTCAATACACTACCGAGGATCTGCCTCCGTCTTCCTACGGAAGAGCCATCCTCGGCACTCACACTTATCTTGAGGCTTTTAGTAGTTTCCATTTACTTGTCTATGAACTGTATAGGCAACCAAGTAGTCCTTTACCGCGGACGCGGCTATTCGAATAGATTATGATAACCCTGCAGGGGTGTACTTCTTCATACACGCTCTCACCACTTACCGTCGTTTACACGACATGTACTCGGCAACCTTCAAGCGGAAGCCCAACGTGGGTGTCGGCCACGACCTACCTAATCACCTAAGCCTCCAGTCCAGGTTTATCGCCTATCCAGGTTCCATCCGCAGGGAGTCCGGCCGAGGTTTCCCATACGGCCCCGAACGATGTGAACAGGGTTCCCGAGATACCTAACGGGTATTCGGTACACCGTGCCACGTACCTACCGCAT
>NW_021183674.1:0-3507 GCF_002162155.2 Triticum dicoccoides
GCACCCCTGCGGGTCAGTGTCGAACTACCATGATTGGTCGCGACGTCCCCGTTGAAATTGAAGGGTTGGAATTTCATGTTTCTCCCATTATTCTGGAGTCTTCCAATATTGACCTCATTCTGGGAATGGAATGGTTGAAAGCGCATATTGCCTCTATCGTTTGTGCTACCAAGGTCGTTCACCTCCTACATCCTTCAGATGAGATTATAACCTACCATGCTCAGCTTGTTCAAAACGCTGAAGCACGACTTTATGCTTTGAATGCGTTGAACGCAGCACCTCTTGAGGGAATTGAAAAGATTCCAGTCGTTCGCAACTTCCAAGACGTATTTCCAGAAGAACTTCCAGGAATACCCCCTGCCCGGGCCGTCGAGTTCGTCATCGACTTGAAACCAGGCACCGTTCCTATTGCCAAACGACCCTACAAGATGCCACCTCATGAACTCCTTGAACTGAAGGAGGAAATCGACAAATCTCTTCGCAAGGGTTTCATTCGTCCAAGTTCCTCTGCTTGGGGAGCACCTTCTCTCTTTGTGAAGAAGAAGGACGGAACAAACTGTTTGGTCCAAGACTACCGTCCTATCAACCAAGCTACAATTCAGAACAAATATCCCCTTCCTCGGATCAATGATCTGTATGATCAACTTGCTGGTTCATCGATATTCTCTAAACTCGACTTGAGGTTGGGTTACCACCAGATCCGTGTTCGTGAAGAGGATATTCCAAAGACCGCATTCGTGACTCGTTATGGTTCTTACGAGTACACTGTCTTTCGGCTTAACCAATGCCCCAGCTACATTCTCTCGTCTGATGAACTACATATTCATGGATTACCTCGACAAGTTCGTCGTAGTCTATCTGGATGATATCCTGGTTTATTCAAAGAACAAAGAAGAACATGCTGAACATCTTCGTCTTGTTCTAGAGAAGCTTCGAGAGCATCAACTTTATGCCAAGTATTCCAAGTGCGAATTCTGGTTACCCGAAGTCACCTACCTTGGTCATGTCATCTCCAAGGATGGTATTGCCGTCAACCCAGAGCGAGTTCAGGCTATTCTTGACTGGACCCCTCCGAAGACTGTCAAGCAAGTCAGAAGCTTTCTCGGCCTAGCCAGCTATTGTCGCCGCTTTGTCGAGAACTTCTCCAAGATCGCCAAGCCACTGACTAATCTGCTCCACAAAGGCGTTAAGTTCGATTGGACAGACAAATGTCAGGAAAGTTTCCAGACACTCAAAGACAAACTGACTTCTGCCCCAGTGCTTGCTCCCCCTGATTCTCGCAAGGACTTTGTCATCTATTGCGACGCTTCACGTCAAGGATTAGGTTGTGTCCTAATGCAAGAGCGCAGAGTGATTGCTTATGCCTCCCGTCAAGTGCGTCCTCATGAAGAGAACTACCCAGTTCATGACATCGAGCTTGCAGCGGTTATCTTTGCACTGAAGCTATGGCGACAGTATCTTCTCGGTAATCGTTGTGAGATCTTCACCGATCATCAGAGTCTGAAGTACCTGTTTACTCAGCCAGATCTGAACCTCCGTTAGCAGCGGTGGATGGAAGCTATTGCTGACTACAACTGCGGTATATCTTATACCCCTGGCAAGGCTAATGTAATGGCCGATGCCCTGAGCCGTAAGTCTTATTGCAATAATCACCAGGTCTACAAAGCTCAACCCCGCCTTTATGAAGAGCTATGCAAGCTGAACCTTCAACTAGTTCCACAGGGTTCTCTGAATAACCTTGTTTTGGAACCAACTCTTCTGAAAGCAATCAAGTCTGCTCAAGCCAAAGATGCTTATGTTGATCTGATGAAAAAGGATCTTGCCTTAGAGAAATCCAGAGATTTCTCACTTGGTGAAGATGGAACCTTATACTTCAGAGATCGCATTGTAGTACCCCGGTTCGAGCTTATGACAGAGAAGGTGATGAAAGAAGCGCATGACACCCCTCTCTCTATTCATCCGGGAAGTACCAAGATGTATCTAGACATCCGTCAGAAGTACTGGTGGTCTAATATGAAGCAAGACATTGCTCGGTATATTGAAGAATGTGACATTTGTTGTCGCGTCAAAGTAGAACATCAGAAACCGGCTGGACTTCTGCAACCGCTTCCTATTCCTGAATGGAAGTGGGATAAGATTCAGATGGACTTCGTCACTGGCCTTCCCAAGTCTCAGAAAGGTAACGATGCTATCTTTGTCGTCATCGACCAATTCTCGAAGGTTGCTCACTTTCTGCCAGTCAAGGAGACTATCACTGCTAGTCAATTAGCAAACTTGTATATCTCCCGAATTGTGTCACTCCACGGCATTCCGAAGGAGATCAGTTCAGACCGCGGTAGTATATTCACTTCGAAGTTCTGGGATAGTTTCCAAGAGGCAATGGGAACTCATATTACCTGGAGCACTGCTTATCATCCCCAATCCCAAGGCCAAGTCGAGCGAGTCAATCAAATTCTTGAAGACATGCTTCGAGCTTGTGTTATTTCTTTCGGCAAGAAATGGGAAGAATCTCTCCCTTATGCGGAGTTCTCTTATAACAACAGCTATCAAGCCAGCTTGAAGATGGCACCCTTTGAAGTGCTTTATGGACGTAAGTGCCGAACCCCTCTGAATTGGTCAGAAACTGGGGAACGAGCACTCATTGGTCCAGACATTATTCAACAAGCTGAAGAGTAGGTTCGCATTGTTCGGGATAATCTCAAGGCGGCCCAGTCCCGCCAGAAGAGCAACTATGACCGGAAACACTGGGGTTCAACTTATCAACCTGGTGAACAAGCTTATCTGCGTGTCACTCCTTTGAGAGGCACTCATCGATTCGGTGTCAAGGGCAAGCTAGCTCCGCGCTACATTGGTCCCTTCCGCATTCTCGCCCGTCGTGGACTGGTGGCTTATCAATTGGAGTTGCCACCTCAGTTCTCTCACGTCCATGACGTCTTCCACATGTCGCAACTTCGTCGATGCTTCAAGGACCCTGAACGTGAAGTGGATCCGGAATTGATTGAAGTTCAAGATGATCTCACTTACAAAGAGCATCCTATCCGCATTCTTGAAGAAGCTGAACGTCGAACCCGCCAGAAGGTTACCAAGTTCCTCAAGGTGCAATGGTCAAATCATACCAAAGATGAAGCCACTTGGGAACGCGAGGATAACCTCCGAGCTGAATACCCCGATCTTTTCCCTTCTACCTCTTAATTCTCGGGACGAGAATTTCTTTTAGAGGAGGAGAGTTGTAACGCCCCGATGTAATGATGCTACAGTAATCCCTGGGGTTAATATAATCCTTTTGCTAAACAAGTGTTTGTTCATCATTGTTCTTATCCTTTTCAAATTCCAGTTGAACTCAAATTCAAATTCTGAGTGAAATTCAAAATTGGTCAAACATGAAAACTAAAATGTTCATCATGTGCCAAATAATCCACAAGTAATATTGGTGGTGAACCAACATTTTTGCAAAGTGTTTGAGTGGCCTAAACTACTTAAAACAGTGACCTAGGCAATAAATTAAAT
>NW_021183675.1:0-1157 GCF_002162155.2 Triticum dicoccoides
ACACCGGACATATGGTAGACTCCGCGTGCTCGTCCCGATAAATGATGCAATTGTTCATGCACACATGGTATTTCACGTGCGGTAAATCCAGAGGACACACGATTTTCTTCGCCTCCTCCAAACTGGTCGGGCACTTGTTCCCCTTGGGAAGACGTTCGTGCCAGAATGACATGTTCTCGTCGAAGCATGCGTCGGTCATTTTGTGTTTTACCTTCATCTCCAGAGCCATGAGCGTTACTTTCAGGCGGGTATCCTCGGGCCTGCATCCTTCATACAATGGAGTAACCGCGTCTAACTCAAGTTGATCCATCTTGGCTTTCTCTCGGGCGGCAGCTCTTGCGTTATCCGTCTGCTTGAGAAGCAGCTCTTGAATATGAGGGTCCTGCACCCAGCCCATCGATGGTCCAGCTTCGTCTGCTCCGCCAACATCATCATCATGTCCTGCATCTTCTTCTACATGATGACTGTGTACAGCATCACCGTCGTGATCATCTCCTGGGGATTCTTCGTCTTCTCGCCCGCCCGAGCAGCGGTGGTTGTCTTGCTGCCCTTCCTCATTTCTTGCCCGGCCCCCATGGACGACTTCGTAGTCATCTTCATCACCTTGCCACCGATAGCCATCCATGAAACCACGCAAGAGCAGGTGGTCCCGCACCTGCCCGGAATCCGGGTCCGCAATAAGGCTATTCAGCTTGCATCTTCGACATGGACATCTTATCTCCGTCTCGTTCTTTTGAAGCATCTCGGCCTTCGCGGACCTCAAAAACCTATTCACGATGCCTTCGGTCATCGTGCGGACCATGATCGCCTGCGGGGTAGAGCAAAACGATATTTTAGAACCAAGAAAAAATTTGGCATGACTTTCCCTAAAAATAGGACCAAAAAGAATGCTTAATGCCAAAATTCTCGCCGAAACGGAAATGAATCAACATTCCGGCAAAATATTGGCAACTATCGCATTTCAAATACCGGTACACCTCCAAACACAAACACATATGCAAAACCACAAACATATGCAACACCACGAACATACATAGATCTAGCTAGGCCATAAAAAGTGCATGTGCACATTGTTGTAGGGAGAACAACATAAATATAGCTTCCGCCCTTACTTACCTAGCAAAACAAGGTAACTTAACCACTTAATTTGAATGAAT
>NW_021183676.1:0-941 GCF_002162155.2 Triticum dicoccoides
TACCATCCTTCTTCTTGACGAATAGGACGGGGCAAGCCCACGGAGAAGAGCTAGGTCGGATGAAACCCTTTTTCAAGGACTCATCGAGTTGTTTCTTAAGTTCGGCTAGTTCTAGGGGTGCCATCTTATAAGGTCTTCTAGCAATCGGAACGGTTCCTGGAATGAGGTCTATTACGAACTCAACATCCCTGTCAGGTGGAACACCTGGCAATTCTTCTGGGAAGACATCCGGGAAGTCACGGACTACCGGAACGTCCTCAAGGTCTGGCAAAGGGCTGGCGTTAAGAGAATATAATTGTCGCTTGGCTATTCGGGTCAAGACATTGACTATCTTCCCCGAAGGATGGGTGAGTTGAACAGTCCTAGAGAAGCAATCAATTTGGGCATGATGAGCCGACATCCAGTCCATACCCAAAATGATATTAATATCTGAAGATTTAAGGGATATCAAAGACGCGAGGAAAACAAGTCTGTCGACTTGGATTTCATTTCCATGGCTTACTCGAGAAGTTTGCCATTTGGATCCCGGAGTTTGGATTACCATAGAGGTTGGCATATCACCGAATGCGACGTTATGCAAACGAGCATAATTTTCAGATATAAAAGAATGAGAGGCTCCTGTATCGAAAAGAACAGATGCCGGGTGGCAATTAACAAGAAGCGTACCGAGAACGACGTTGGGATCCTCTTGAGCTTCTTCGGCAGAAATACAATTGACATGGCCACGTGAAGCGGTGACCGGCTTGGCGTGGAATATTTTTCCTGTCGGCTTGCCACGGCCAACAGCTTTAGCAGATTGATTGGGGTTGGTCTGGGGACACTCACGCATATAGTGGCCAGATTCCCCACACTTGAAACAAGTCACGGAACTGGTACGTGGAGGAGCATTGTTAGTTGGACCCCCATAGGGCTTGGCTGGAGCAGACTGTTGAACGGGGCGA
>NW_021183677.1:0-586 GCF_002162155.2 Triticum dicoccoides
GAAAGTTGATCGAGAGAAAAAAGCAGAAAAGCGGGAACTTCTCGCGGGAGAAGTGGATCGAGAGGAAAACGGGAAATAGCGAATCGTGCGGATCTATTCTTAACGTCTAGTCGACTGTAATTTAGCTTTCTCGTTTAGAAAAACAATTTATATGTGTGCTTTCTCTTTCGCAGGTCCCGATTATATTATATTTTACCGTGCCAGAAAAATGCGGAAAGTTGATCGAGAGAAAAAAGCAGAAAAACGGGAACTTCTCGCGGGAGAAGTGGATGGAGAGGAAAACGGGAAATAGCGAATCGTGCGGATCTATTCTTAACGTCTTTCTCGTTTAGAAAAATAATTTATATGTGTGCTTTCTCTTTCGCAGGTCCCGATTATATTATATTTTACCGTGCCAGAAAAATGCGGAAAGTTGATCGAGAGAAAAAAGCAGAAAAACGGGAACTTCTCGCGGCAGAAGTGGATCGAGAGGAAAAACGGGAAATAGCGAATCGTGCGGATCTATTCTTAACGTCCAGTCGACTGTAATTTAGCTTTCTCGTTTAGAAAAACAATTTATATGTGTGCTTTCTCTTTCGCAGGTCCC
>NW_021183678.1:0-1170 GCF_002162155.2 Triticum dicoccoides
ACATATTATGGTTACATAGAGGAGATATGGGAACTTGACTATGGACCCTCCTTTAAGGTCCCTTTGTTCCGGTGCAAATGGTTCAAGCTAACAGGAGGTGGGGTAAAGGTGGACCAGCAATACGGAATGACAATGGTGGATTTCAACAATCTTGGTTACCTTGACGAACCATTCGTCCTAGCGAAAGATGTCGCTCAGGTTTTCTATGTGAAGGACATGAGTAGCAAACCGAGGAAACGGAAAGATAAGAAAACGATCAGTACATCATGCGATGATCCAAAGCGCCACATTGTTCTTTCAGGGAAAAGAAACATCGTGGGAGTGGAGGACAAGACAGACATGTCAGAAGATTATAATATGTTTGCTGAAATTCCGCCCTTCAAAGTGAACATCGACCCAAGCATTAAGTTAAATGATGAGGATGCTCCATGGATACGGCACAATCGTAAGCAAGCAGGGACACAAGGGAAGAAATGATGTGTAATAATTTATTGTATCAAACCTTTTGTCAAACCTTCAAGGGGTTTTAAAATGAATTAGTTTTATTTTTCTGATTTTTTTGATATATAATTGTATTTTTAAGATTTTAAAATGAATTAGTTTTATTTTTCTGATTTTAAAAGGAAAAAGGAAGAAGAAGAAAGAAGGAAAAAGGAAGAAAAAAACAGAAGAAAAAAGGAAAAACAGAAGAAAAAAACAAACAGAAGAAAAACATAAAAAAAACAAAAGAAAAAAACAAAAGAAAAAAGGAAAAAGGAAAAAAGGAAGAAAAAAAGAAAATATGCCACCTACTGGGCCACCACGGCCTGAATACGACTAGAAACCCATTAAAGGGCCAGGATTCAGGCCCGCAGAAGGCCGAGTAGGCCCACAGGCACATAGTGACTGAATAGGCCCGTAAGCCTGCATTTGAGAGGAGCTCGAAGTGGTGAGCGCAGCCGCGCTTATAAACCACTGTCGAAGCCTCTCGGCTAGCGAGGTGGGACTAAACATCCCACCGCACCGCGCCAGTTCTAGCACAGACCTTTAGTCGCGGTTGGGAAGGCGGACCGCGACTAAAGGGTACCCTTTAGTCGCGGTCCGCCTCCCCAACCGCGACTAAAGGGTCTTTCTGCGCGGGAACGGAGGCGGCGCCAAAACCCTTTAGTCGCGGTTGGGGAGGCGGACCGC
>NW_021183679.1:0-1073 GCF_002162155.2 Triticum dicoccoides
AATTAACAGGCCGGCCCCACCTGTCATGGACACAGGGGAGGGTCCCGCCGTGGTCAACGTGGGTCAAACCCACCGGCGGCTTGACGCCGGCGAGGCCAGCCGCGGTGGCGAGCCTCGGGTTTTGCCCACAGGGCTCGATTTGGCGCGCGGAGCACAGCTTCGGGATGCGGACGCTCGTCCGCATCCAACTGTGGTGGTGGCGCGGCCGGGAAGTGGCCGGAGTGGTGCCGGCGACGAGCTCGGCGGCGGCCGAAGCTCGGGTGCAAGTGGGGATGGGGCTGCGGGGCGCAAACAAGCGCGGCGAAGTGCCACGGAGGCTCTACGCGATGCGGGGAGCGCGTTGGGCGCATGCCCGGGACCAAATGGTCACCGGAGCATCACCGGCGACGAGTGCGGCGGCGGCAAAGGTTCGGCCATGGTGGAGACGGAGCTAGGGGACGAAATCAGGTGCGGGGAGTGAGGGGAAGAGAAGACGAGCTCACGGGGGTTGCGACGGTGGCCTCGGCGAGCTCGGGGAGGCGTCGGAGGCGGCGAATCGACGGCGACCATCGGCGGCGGTCGAGGATGAAGACGATGGCATGGAGGCGAAGCAGAGCTTCCCGAAGGGCTTGGCTCGGTGGGGAGGAAGAGGGGGTCGGGGCGGAGCTCGAGGGCGTGTCGGAGAGGCTTCGGAATGGCTGCGGCCGCGGTAGCGGCGTCGGCGGCGACGAGCTCCGCTCGGTCGCGGGAGGGAGAGGGAGCAGAGGGGGATAGGGACGGAGGGAGAGACGCGGGAGAGTGAGGGAGGGTCGAGGGAGCCGCGTGGCGTCTCCAGGGAGTAGCGGAGGCAAGCAGGGAGGCAGGAGGTGGCCTGGGCGTGTGCCCGCGCGCTCCGGCCACGCGCCTGCGCCTACTGGCGCGAGGAGGAAGGCGACAGGGGAGGGAGGCGGCGGTGGGCTGGGCCAGCGGGAGGAGCTGGGCCGGCTGGGCTGGACAGGTAAGCGGCGCCAGGTAAGTTCTGTTCTGTTACATATTTTTCTTCTGTTTTGTTTTTATTTAATTTATTTTGCCACTGTTTTGAATTTAAAATAATT
>NW_021183680.1:0-1557 GCF_002162155.2 Triticum dicoccoides
ATGCTTTTCAATTGCTTCAGGAGCTTCAGCAAGTTCCTCAGCACAGCCACAACTACTGAAGAAGAAGGTCACTGCTGGACGCGGCACAAGGCCAAGTCCTCATAAGAAGCAGGTCGCCTTTGAAGTTTCGTCATCTAAAGACGAAGCTGATGATGAAGAGCTTGCTCAAATCACTAGAGATAGGCAAAGCCGGGACACTAGTGCCAAAGGTAGTGTTGTGCTGCTATTGCTGGATCCGAAGAATATCCTCGACTACATTGATCTGTGTCACAGAGATCCCAACACTCCCCTTACAGATCTGAACCTCACACCAGACCAAAGTCACATGTTGACTGCCTTCATAGTTGTAGAAAAATGGAAGTTTGAGAAGGCCAGATCTGTGAAGAAAGCTCAGTACAGAAAGGAGCACTATTTGAAGAAGAATGTGCAGAAAATGATAACTGAACAACTTGTGACTTTATAGTCAAAAATCAAGGCCCTCAGTGACGAATTTGATGCCTACAAAGCTGAATGGCTTGGATCCAAAGTTAGATTCGTCAAATTGTCTAAAGGCCTCACGCCCAATGTTGCTGGTGAAGCGCAACAAGACGTTCCTCAGGGTGAAGCATCTGCTCATCCCATGGAAGAACATGCCAGCACCGCTGATGAAAATCAGACTGCTGAAGAAACTGAAAGTACCGGGGCTGATGATAACATTCCAGCACCTAAAAAACTGCCAGGGCAACCACTAGTGTTGCGCATGAAGAACAAGACAGGCCAATAAAGCAACTGACGCTGCGCCTGAAGAATCTGAACAAGTCAGGACAACTGCATCAGTTGTGCCTGAAGAAACTACATCAAATTCCTTGCTCCTCCTGCACCAACCCCAAGTCTTATCATTCCTTCGGCAACAGAAGTGAAGAAAACCCAGGCCACAAAGCGATCAACGAAGAAAAGGAAAGCATCTGCTGCTTCACAGTCTTCAGAAGCAAAGAAGATGAAGATTTTGACCAGCTCGTTTGAAAATCATATAGATGGTGTTCCTGTTTCAAGCATGCCATCAAAGGAGATTGTTCCCTTTGGTGAGGATTATTAAATTCCCAATGACTCTAATGAGGATGATCCTTTTGCTGCTTCGACAGAGCAGTTGGATGAAGAAACTGAAGCTAAACATGCAATTTCAACTCCACTGGTATCATCGCCCATGCCTCGGTTCACAGCTGAAGAGGCAGGCGTTGAGGAAACTGATGAAGATGATGAAGACGGCCGGTCTCAGCCACCTTCGAAGAAATTCAAGAAGGTCAAAGTTCCTCCGCTGGTCGTCAGCTCATATTCTTCATCGCGCGAGACTGATAAAGTTGTAGATTTGGACGACGTTGCGGCAGGCCCTACTACAATAGACGACCCTAACAACGCTGGCGCTCCTTTATCGACATCATGAAGAAATTCTTCAGGGGCGTTAGTCCTCACTTTTCGTCCCTTTTGGTCATTTGATGACAAAGGGGAGAAATTTGAGTTAGTCTTCAAGCGGGTCTATATATGGGTGTTTTTTTGCTAAGTTACAACTCTCATTCTTCT
>NW_021183681.1:0-1305 GCF_002162155.2 Triticum dicoccoides
GAATTGTGAATTATCCGGATGTTTCCAATTGGCCTATTGAAACGTATGACATGCCAAAACAACATGATGGGTGAGTTATTACTTTGACAGCATGTCGGTCCTGTATGTACAGTAGATATTTAATCTTTATAAATTGTATGTACTAGGAATTCGTGTGGAATATTTCTCCTTCGATGCTTTCAATATTGGGATGGTGACAAATGGACATGCTTATTTTCACAGGTACGCAAGTCATGTTTGTACTACGATGTACTATGAACGCTGTGCTAATATCACTTTTTTCAGAGGTCAATTGATGATTCGAGAGAGGTAATGATTGCGCAACTTATCTTTTCGGAAAGAAACAAGCTTGATGAAGTGAAAAACAAAGTTATTCGAAAATCAAAGAAGAAGAAATAGATGCGGAGGAGTTTTGCATGTGATTGGGTGGTACTAGAGGTCTATATTTTCCAAACGCTTTGCACACTTGCTTATAAATTTTATGTAATAGACATATTTATTGATTTTGCCACTATTTTGTTCCTAAAAGATTATACACTTAATTACGTTTTTATGACCACATGATATTGTGTTTCATAAATATTATATAATCAGTCTTTTTTTAGTTACATGATTTTTTTTGTTTCCGAATAGTTGTAAACTATGGTAACGCATTATTAAAAAACGCGACGATTTTATTTATAAATACAAAAAAAATTTACAAAAAATAAACGTAATGTTTAGATTTACATATATGTAATCGTGTTGTCGTTAAGTTTTTATACACTAAACTATGGCAGCACACTGCGTGTTACTTTGTTAGCACAAAGTTAGTTTACAGCACACTGTGTGTTAGTTTAGTTTAGAAAAGCTTAAAAAATATTTTAGGTAAAAAATTGCCCGCCCGTCCACAGTGTGTCTTAGTAAGCCCGTCGTTATCAAGCCCACCGGACGACTACGACAGGCGTTTCAGAACACAGCGTGCAAACTAGGCCCTACAGGGCAGCATCGACGCGGTCCATCGACGGGGTAGTAACAGAGGAGTTCAATGTGCCGACGGGAGCTGAGTATATAAGTTGGTCGTCGTCCCCTTCGGCCGGCGAGGTGGGACTAAACTTGCGTCGGCCGCGGGGCGACGCGGACACAGCTAGACGCGACGTGGGCCGGCCCAAAAAGGCAATGGACGGCGCAGACTTCTGAACGGCTCGACGCGCCGTGGGCCGGCCCAGTTACCCCCGCTGAGACGATGCGCGACGAAAACTAACATTCAGTTTAGTCCCACCTCGCCGGCCGAAGGCGACGACGACCAGTTTATATACAGAGCTC
>NW_021183682.1:0-869 GCF_002162155.2 Triticum dicoccoides
TGGGTTCAACCTTGGGTTTCTTCACTAGAGCAGCAGCTGAATTGCCGTTTCATGAAGTATCCCTTTGTTCCCTTGCCCTTCTTGAAACTAGTGGTTTCACCAACCATCAATAATTGATGCTCCTTCTTGATTTCTACTTTCGCGGTGTCAAACATCATGAATATTTCAAGGATCATCATATCTATCCCTGATATGTTATAGTTAATCACGAAGCTCTAGCAGCTTGGTGGCAATGACTTTGGGGAAACATCACTATCTCATCTGGAGGATCAACTCCCACTCGATTCAAGTGATTGTTGTGCTCAGACAATCTGAGCACAAGCTCAACGATTGAGCTTTTCTCCCTTAGTTTGCAGGCTAAGAAAATCGTCGGAGGTGTCATACCTCTTGAGGTGGGCACGAGCCTGAAATCCCAATTTCAGCCCTCGAAACATCTCATATGTTCCGTGACGTTTCGAAAACGTCTTTAGTGCCTCAACTCTAAACCGTTTAACTGAACTATCACGTAGTTATCAAAACGTGTATGTCCGATGTTCGCAACATCCACAAACGACGTTTGGGGTTCAGCACACTGAGCAGTGCATTAAGGACATAAGCTTTCTACTGTCCGCATAATTGCTACTATCAACTTTCAACTATATTTTCTCTAGGAACATGTCTAAAACAGTAGAACTAAAGCGCGAGCTACGACATAATTTGCAAAAGGTCTTTTGACTATGTTCAAGATAATTAAGTTCATCTTATGAACTCCCACTCAGATAGACATCCCTCTGGTCATCTAAGTGATTACATGATCCGAGTCAACTAGGCCGTGTCCGATCATCACGTGAGACGGACTAGTCATCATCGGTGAACATCTTCATGTTGAT
>NW_021183683.1:0-1006 GCF_002162155.2 Triticum dicoccoides
TGTGTTGCGTGTGGTGGCGGCGGGTGAGGGGACGAGGGGAAAGGTGGGGGGAGTGGGACGACGGGGGCAACGGGTTAGGGTTTCTGGGGGGGTAGTGGCCTTGTAGGCCAGAGATGGGGGGGCGGCTGGGCCGGCCGGTCGGCCAGCTGGGCCGGGGCCCAACGGGAGGGGAGGTTTTCTCCCCTTTTTGTTTTCTTCTCTGGTTTTGTGTTTTCTCTTTTTCTTTTAGTTTTTCTTCTTCTTTTTTTTATATATATCGATTCGCATTAAGTAGAGCCATCAGTTGATTTTTGTAAAAAGTGTAACTTGCCTCATAACTCAAATTGCATTGAATGGCACTGCCACAAAAAGTTTTACTCCAGAATAAATTAGTTTAATATTTTATAAAATTACCAAAGGCATTTTATTAATTGTTTTGCTGCTGTTTTATCCACTTATAGTATTTAAACATTTTATGAAAGTGTGGTTCCTCCACCGTAGTTACTTCTGCACCGTTGGGCACAACCCGAACAATTTTAGTTTTAAAGTTCGAAAATCTTGATGTTTGCCTTTTATTAAATTTTGAATTTGAATTGGTTTTTGAACTAACGCGGGATTATCAACAATAACTGCGGTGACGTGGCATCATTAACGGGGGATTACTGTAGCTAAATACCCGGGCGTCACAACTCTCCTCCACTACAAGAAATCTCGTCCCGAGATTTAAGAGGGGAGTAAGGGGGGGTTCTGGTTATTCTAAGGGATCTTCTTGAAGAAGTTAATCCCTTTCATTGATGCCTTCATTTCACTGCTTCAAGTCACCATGATCAATTTGTCATCCTTTCTTCGGGATCTCCATCGTACTTACGAATAGGTAAGGGGCAGCTCTACAACGATAGGATGTTACAAGGGAAAATCTTCTGGGGGTTTCCCAAGTATGAACATATGAGTATCTCTCGAGTTGAACAAATCGAATACATCAAGAGTAAGGTACGAAGGTACAATAAGAGGTTCCAAGTGGATAGAT
>NW_021183684.1:0-895 GCF_002162155.2 Triticum dicoccoides
CAGGAAACAGACCCTCGTGGTCAGGTTGATCGTGCTCCGGCGTGGTCAATAACCTCTCGGAGTTGGTTTAGCGATTGCTAAGGCGCGACGTCCTCGCACGTTCGTAGTCGGATCGTCAAAGTCGACTTCCACCAAAGCGATATCCATCATCTCATCGAAAGACAGGACACCTTTGCCTCTATCAAGTGGTATCAGATTTCCAGGTTGCTCGGTGAGATTTTACAGTTTTTCGTAGTTTAGATCGAGTCTGTTCTTCATACCTACAGTCCACGAAAAAGCCACACAAAAAAAAATTAGGGTTAGTTCATCATATCCGAACCAATCTGAGCCTTTGCATAATCTTTTTAGGGTTTTGCTTTGTTGAATTTGCGGTTGCATCGTCGGTCTAGTTGCTGGTCTTAGAGTCTAGTCTTTTAGAGTTTCGAGTTCTGGTCATAAGTTGTCACGCTGCCGCCGCACCATCATCATCGCCCCTGCCATCTACCACCACCGCTCCGAATTCGTATCCATATACCACCACCAATCCGTGCCCATATACCACCACCGATCCATATCCATATACTACCACCGCTACCACTACCGCTGCCATATACCACCACCATATATCCACCACCAATCCGAGTTCCTTGCTTATTAGGTTTGTTTTCGGGATCCATCTAGATTCCGATTCGTGTTTCCTTGCCGGAGTAGGTTTCGGAAAAAAAAAGAGTCGGGTAGCCACGCTCCGTTTAGGCCCAAAATTTTTCGAAAACGCATTTTTCGAAAAATTTTCTGGCTATCCTATTTTTAGGTGTTTCTGAGTGTTTTGAGACAGGTGCCATTATAGGAAGTTTTTTTTGACCCGTTTCCAGTTTTTGGGTCCGGGCAGTCGAAAAAAAAAAAATTGGTCGAAAAA
>NW_021183685.1:0-1367 GCF_002162155.2 Triticum dicoccoides
CAAAGTGGCACTAACTTACAGGGACAGGCATCCATGACCCAGCATCGAACGTGTCGGTCATCAACGAGTGAATCCAGGCTGTAGCACTGGGCTAACAGGACTCCAGTGAACCGGGCTGTAGCGGGCTAGCAGGACTCCGGTATTCATCGCGTGACATTTCCCCGAAGGGACAGACACAGGATCGAAGAAGGACACATGCCGGCCTGCCTAAGTGTTCCGGAGCAGTAGCAAGCTACCAGGGCTCAGTGGAAGCACTAGGAGACATTTCCCGGTAAGAGAGGCTACTAAGAATAAACAACTAGATAGTCAGATCCCACACATAGCAATACACATTACACGTACGCATAACATGCAAGTATGTGTTGTACAACATGGCATCACAGCATAACTCAACAATCATATAGATAAAGGCTCAGAAGACCCATCATAGCATTTATTGCAAACAGGGGTCACAAAACCCATCATACAGAGCATACAAGCAACAAGCGGAAGCATTACATGTCTGGGTACAGACATCTACAAAAGAAAAAGGCTGAAGAGCCTGACTATCTACAACATCCTATCAAGATCGTAGCTGAGGTACTAGCTACTAGTCAAAGTCCATGAGAACACTAATAAGACCCAAGTCTCCGCTGCAAAAATATAAATAAAGCAACATGAGTACAAAGGTACTCAGCAAGACTTACATCAGATCCTATCATACATGCATTTGTATCAAGAGGGTAATGTGGGGTTTAGTTGCAGCAAGCTAGCTTTTACTTTGTGGCTATCCTGTTCTACGACTACCAGAAACTCTTGAGGTGAGACAACGTACACGAGTCCACTAATCACCATACAATACACTACTATGGATTCATCCCCGTCTCCCTACGAGAAAGGCCATCCATAGCACTCACACTTGTCTTGAGCATTTTAGAGTATCCACTTCAAGTTGTCTATGTACCATGTAAGCATCCAAGAAGTCCATAACCGCGGACCCGGCTATTCGAATAGATCATGTTAACCCTGCAGGGGTGTACTTCTTCACACACGCTCTCGCCACTTACCGCCATGTACACGTCATGTATCTCGGCAACCTTCAAGCGGAAGCCTGGCGAGGGTGTCGGCCACGACCTGACTAACCACACAAGACTCTAGTCCAGGTTTATCGCCTATTCGGGTTCCACCCGCAAGGAGATCCGGCCGGGGTGTCGCTTACGGCCCCAAACAATGTGTACAGGGTTCCCGAGCCCACCATCCGGGTGCCACTCGGTACACCAGGCCACGTGTGCCTAGTCTGTCCCAAGCCCACCCTGCCGGGTGCCACTTGGTAGAAAAATAGCACTACCTACAAACACCAGAAACTAGTTGCGACTCCTGGACAGAGA
>NW_021183686.1:0-1731 GCF_002162155.2 Triticum dicoccoides
CCCCCCCCAAGTGCCCCGTCCCACCTAACCCTGTAGCATTTGACCACGGGATCTAGCCCTTTGACTTTGCACGGACGGGCTTTGACCAGTGGACCTCCCCACCCGGTTGTGTTAGGTCAGCCCATAGGAACACTTTGGAGCAACATCCGGGCCAGACCCACAGCAAGATCCCCTCCGTGTAGACCCCACGCGTCCGTTTCCCCCCTCCAGGTGCCGGCGGCGGCGCCGTCCGTGAGGGGGGCACACCCCGGACACGCGTGCTGGGCGTTTGCAACCGCCACAACACTTCCAGACTTGTGAGAGGCCGCCTACGCAAGATTTGGCAGCATGCTAGCCCCCGGAGGCCGCCGGCCACAGCCATAGACGCGCGAAGGGCAATCCGCGTAGAGGGAATTTTTCGGATACTTCTTCATCACCAAAAATTATGAAAAAACGCCATCCTTCCTATAGCACATGTGCCCACGTCATGCAAAAAACTCATGATTTTATCGCGCTCCGAGTATTTAGTAATATTGACGCCGCATCGTTACCGCAGAACATCTACTAGCGTGTCATCGCCGTCCGTGAGGGGGGGCCATGCACCGGAGACGCGTCCCGCCTCGTCGAATATGCCACCACACCACCCTGCATGTACGAGGGCTCGGTGCGATGCTCCGGTGGCATTACTACCCCCAGTGCCCCCGTCCCGCCTAACCCTCTAGCGTTTGACCACGGGATCTAGCCCTTTGACTTTGCACGGACGGGCTTTGACCAGTGGACCTCCCCACCCGGTTGTGTCAAGTCAGCCCATAGGAACACTTTGGAGCAACATCCGGGCCAGACCCACAGCAAGATCCCCTCCGTGTAGACCCCACGCGTCCGTTTCCCCCCTCCAGGTGCCGGCGGCGGCGCCGTTCGTGAGGGGGGCACACCCCGGACACGCGTGCCGGGCGTTTGCAACCGCCACAACACTTCCAGACTTGTGAGAGGCCGCCTACGCAAGATTTGGCGGTATGCTAGCCCCGGAGGTCGCCGGCCACAGCTGTAGACGCGCGAAGGGCGATCCGCGTAGAGGGAATTTTTCGAATACTTCTCCATCACCAAAAATTATGAAAAAATACCGTCGTTCCTATAGCACATGTGCCCACGTCGTGCAAAAAAACTCATGATTTTATCGCGCTCCGAGTATTTAGTAAATATTGACGCCGCATCGTTACCGCAGAACGTCTACTACCGTGTCATCGCCGTCTGTGAGGGGGGGCCACGCACCGGAGACGCGTCCCGCCTCTTAGAACATGCCACCACACCATCCCGCATGTATGAGGGCCCGGTGCGACGCTCCGGTGGCATTGCTACCCCCAGTGCCCCCGTCCCGCCTAACCCTGTAGCGTTTAACCACGGGATCTAGCCCTTTGACTTTGCACGGACGGGCTTTGACCAATGGACCTCCCCACCCGGTTGTGTTAGCTCAGCCCATAGGAACACTTTGGAGCAACATCCGGGCCAGATGTTGCCGTGGGCCTATGGGCTGACCTTACACAACCGGGTGGATACATCTACTGCTCAAAGCCCGTCCGTGCAAAGTCAAAGGGGTAGATCCCGTGGTCAAATGCTACAGGGTTAGGCGGGACGGGGGCCCTAGGGGGGTAGCAATGCCACCGGAGCGTCGCACCGGGACCTCATACAAGCCGCGTGCCGGGTGCCTACGCCTGCCACCATGCTTATATAATTGTAGGAGGGCCACCGCAACAC
>NW_021183687.1:0-956 GCF_002162155.2 Triticum dicoccoides
CTTCATCGTAGCCGTGCTTCCCGCCGCCCGTGCGTCCTCTCATCGTGTCCAGGAGCTCCGCCGCTGTCCACTCCATCGAGCAAGCCGAGCCCCGAGCGCTCGCAATGCCCGAGTCCACCGCAACGACCTCGCCCGAACCACCGTCGCCGGAGATCCCCTTCAACGCCGTCGTTGCTCCGGTCCATCTCCGGCCGCACCAAGGGCTTCGTCGCACTCACTGTGAGCTTAGCCATCTTTCCCCCCTCCTTTTCTTGCTCCCGAGCCGTGTAGCGACCTCCCGGAGCTCAACCGCACCCACCGCCGTGGAGCTCGTCGCCGACGTGCTCCCGGTCACCCTCCGACCACTCCACGGTGTCGATCATACTCACCGTGTCACGTAGCACCTAGCTAGCTACTCCCCGCGCCTCACTGACCCCTCTAGCGTCAAGTTCGTCTTCGGCCGAACCCCGGTGGCCGCCAAAGTCGTCGCCGGCGCCAACTCCAGCCACCCCGACCCCAACGGACTCCACCAAGAGCTGCGGCTCGTCCTCAGCTCCACTCCGGTGGTCTCCGCGACCCATTTGGTGGCCGAAACAGCCAAAACCACTTCCGCCGCCGCGTCGGGCCCGCCGGCGGCTAAACGCCGGTGCAGCCGACCCGGGTTTGACCACGGGTGGGCCCTGGTTGACTCCCCTGAGTCAATGACAGGTGGGGCCCAGCCCTGTTAATTAAACAGGTTTAGTTTTATTTAAACTTTAATTAAATTAATCACCCTGACACGCGGGACCCACTGTCAGGTTTGACCTGGACATGTTCCGTTGACCTGCTGACGTCACACTGACGTCAGGCTGACGCAATAATTGATTTTCTGGAATTAATCTAATATAGGAAATTCCAGAATATAGTTTAAACTTTAAAAATTCATAACTTTTATTCTGTAACTCCAAATCAGACAAATTATATATGAAAAATGATCA
>NW_021183688.1:0-1247 GCF_002162155.2 Triticum dicoccoides
TGTCACATCCCTAGCTCTGGCCTGTTCTGTGCTTGCTTCCATGTGTGCATCATGTCTATATTTCTGAAACTTGAACTGAGGAATTTTGGAAGCCTCAAAAACTTAAATAAAAGAGGGGCAAAAACCCTAGAAATCTCATTCATTGCTCCAAAATGCTCTTCTTAAATGTTTGATAATTTTTGGTAAGGGTTCTGGTCCCAACCAAAATATTGAACATTTTTAAGGAATTATTTTTGGGACTTTGAATTTAAATCATTAGCTATTTGAATTTGAATTATATTCATATAATTAGAATATAATTTCAAATACCCCCTGAAATATTTTATAAGCTTTTGGAAAAGTCCATCTAGCAATATAAAATATTCAGAGGAGCTTTGGCATTGTTTGAATTATTATTTTTAATTCAAAACAGTGGCAAAAGAATTAAATAAAAATAAAACAAAACAGAAGAAAAAAATAAAAAGAACAGAAGCCTACCTGGGCCACTTACCTGTAGCCGGCCCAGCTGGCCTACTCCTCCCGCTGGCCCAGCCCACCGCCGCCTCCCTCCCCTGTCGCCTTCCTCCTCTGCCAGGAGGACGGGCACGCGCCCGGCGCGCGCGGCCACGCGCCCCGGCCACCTCCTCCCTGCCTGGCTGCCTCCTCCTCCCCTGGTCCCTCCCGCGACGCCACGCAGCCCCCGACCCCCTCTCACTTCTCCCTCGCTCTCTGGACCTCCTCCTCCTCCTCTGCTCTCCCTCCCTCTCGTCACCGAACGCACCTGAGAGCGCCGCTCGCCGTAGCTATGACCACCGACCACCTCTCGTCCCGTGACCGTGCCCAGCAGCTCCGCAATCGAGCACCACATCCCCAAGCCGAAGGAAACGAGCCGGAGGGCTTTGCTTCGTCGCCAACGTCGTCGTCTTCATCTCCGGTGCCCGGAGATCGCCGCCGTAAATTCGCGTCGTCCAGAGCTTCCCCGACCTCGTCGTCGACTCTGCTAGTCCCTACGTGAGCTCCTCTCCATTCCCCCCCTGTTCCCTTCCTCTAGCGCGTCCTCTAGCACCGATTCCGCCATGGCCGAAGCTCACCTCCGCCGAGCTCGCCGCCGGCGTAGCTCCGGTGACCATTTGGTCACCCCGGCGAGCCCTGCGCGTTCGTAGTTTCCCATAGAGCATGCCTAGCGCAAAAACTAGCCCGCTTGCTCTCTGCAGCATCAAACCCGTGGTCGCCCGAACTCCGGCCGCCGCCGTCGTCGTAGTTGCCGT
>NW_021183689.1:0-965 GCF_002162155.2 Triticum dicoccoides
TAATCAGGGTGTAACCGACAATATTCACTCCACCAAACCAAAGCATAACCAGTGAAAGAACCAACCGCAACCTTAACCTTTTTATGTTCATCGAAATTATGGGAAGCAAATATATTTTTTATGTCGAACTCCCATTCAATATATAAAGCAGGTTTAAAACGGCCATTAAATGGTGGTATAGATACATTAACCTGATCATGTGCATTTGGATGTTTGTGCACCTCTCGTGACGGTTGTGGTATTTGCAAAGGTGGTGGCACATCTCCCGCGATCGACAAAGCCCATGAATTGACTCTGGATCCTGTCATGATTAGTAGAACAAGAAACAAAACCCAAAAATAATGTTCCTATAACTACTAGGATGTGGTGGTAAAATGCTCACAGTAAAGCAAATATCAATGTCTTACAAGTTCTTACCATGCAGCAGGCGGTGATCGGCAACCTGATAGAGGCAAAGGTGTCCCGTCTTTCGATGAGATGGTGGATTTCGCTTTGGTGGAAGTCGACTTTGACGATCCGACTACGAACGTGTGAGGACGTCGCGCCTTAGCAATCGCTAAACCAACTCCGAGAGGTTATTGACCACGCCGGAGCACGATCAACCTGACCATGAGGGTCTGTTTCCTGCGAGCAAACGAAGAACAAGCAAGAAACTAAGATTGCAATCTGGATATTGCGAATATAAGATGAAAGCTTTATTGATCAAGGTGGGGTTCTGTGACGCCTTTGTCTGGTCGTTGAACACAAACGAAGTACGCGAAGTTGCAGCTATGGCGAACTTTTAATCTAAACAAAACCCAAAGTCTAAACGATGCCCTAAGGGCTGTATATATGGAGGAAGAGGGGGGAATTTCGTGGCCCTTGGTGGAGGGGTCCGAAATCAACCCTATCTCTTGTTTCCCCACACATACGGACTCTAAAAATAGCCTATACTTATGTATTTCGAAATTACATGGGCCTGGCCC
>NW_021183690.1:0-1913 GCF_002162155.2 Triticum dicoccoides
TTTGTCAACTAGAAGGCGCTCGACATCGAGACCGTCCAGCAGTCTGTACACGGTGGGATGATATGGGCTTACATGACTGCCTCCTCAGCTACAACTACTTGGGTGAGTCCCTGATCTCACCTTCGTCCTTTGTTTGTTTTAGGCACTAGCTTTTGAGCTATGGCCACACCTTGCTCTTTTCCGGCCATCGAGCCAACGATCTAGTGGTTGTTGTCTGTCCTATGGTGCTATGATGTTAGTGTTTTCATGTTCAGGTTTAGTCATTTGCTATGGGTTAATGATGATGGTGATTCTTGCAAATGATGTGCAAGGCAAATTTCCAGAGTTGGATGAAGAACTGTCATACTGGAAGTTACTTGGTTGCTTCTAGTTGCTATTGTCTAGTAGATGATAACTGATTTACTATGATTTCTTAAGCTATCTCTAGTGTTGTGCATAAGTGTTAAGAGTGTAAAGTTTCACCATGTTTTCCCAGGTAATTTAGCTTATTCTCTGAGGTAGCCTAATCTTCTACAACCTCGGCAGTGGTGGCCACCTCTTCTTGGTTCAGGTGAGCCCTTTATGCCCTCTATTTCTCTCTTGCTTTGAGATGGTGCCCGGCCATCACGCCGTTGATTTAGTGTTTAGATCTGCGGTGGTGGTCTTCTGGTGGGCCACCACAATCATGTAAGGTTGTTGGATTGATTCTTTCGAAATGTTAAGAATTTTGGGCAGCAGAGGGCTTAGTTGTATTCAAAATGTGAAAACTAAGCCCTCAGCTATGGATCAAAATTACTCCATCCGTTTCTAAATACAAGACCTTTTAGAGATTTCAATACGAACTATATGCGGATGTATATAGACACATTTTAGAGTGTAGATTCACTCATTTTGCCCCGTTGTAATCAGTATTATAATCTCTAAAAAGGCTTATATTTAGGAACAGAGGGGGTACGATTTAGTCTTTGTTTGTTATCTTGTCGCCTTGCTGGACAAAATACGGTGGTTTTAGTCCTCAAAAAACTAGCAGCAGTGTTCACATGAGCGGCAGTATGAAGGGTGATCAAATAGTAGATCACTTCCATGTTTTTTGTATTAATTTACATTATTTGTCTTGGCTTGGAAGTTTCCATGTTATTGTTAATTGTCTATAGTATTTCTTCTTGACCTGCATAGCTGCAATAAACTATCATGAACCAAATGAATTTTATTATTTTTAACGAAGGTTTGGGAGAATCAAATAGTACCATTTTGGCATTCTGTGAGGCAAAATAGTCATAGAAACAATCAGTCCTGTGTAATCAATACATTTACCCTATCTCTATTGGGCATACACCGGAAATATCTGCCTAACTTAGTCCTTGATATGTATCTAGAAACTGGTTGCCCAAAGCTATTTCTTACTCGTTGACGTACTGAGATAAACATTGGTGGATTCTAGGTATGAAACCCACTTTTCATATTGTGAGGCTTTGAGAACTGAGCAGTCACTCTATTGCGAACCTGTGCAGGTGCACGCTCGTGTCTCAGACTCCACAGGGCACCAAGGTTGTTTTCCCTATAAAAGAATGCCGCCAAGGTCTCCTTGTTGGTCTTTTTATAGCGAGTCACTGAATATAAGTTCCTGTGTTTTGTTATCATTTCGTGTTTCAAGAACCACATATTGTAAAATAGATTAATAAACTATTTTCTACTTCTTGAGGTTTGTTATTATTTTTTGTTTATGTATTGTTAAACCAGTGGGCGAAACTAGAAGTCAAACGGTCATTTCACATCATGAAGCCTTTTGGCCCTACTCCCTTCTGGATACTTTAATATTTTTAGGAGGGTAGCCGGATCCTGGTAGTTCACTACCATTCAAGTTTTAGTTGTGTTAAGATGAATATTTCGAAACTAGGACATCACTTGTAGACAACTGAGTCGAAAGGAGAGCA
>NW_021183691.1:0-1936 GCF_002162155.2 Triticum dicoccoides
TCGATATGATCGCCGTTGGCATGCTACCTCTACATCTACCTTCAGGATTAGTTTTAGACCTGAATAATTGTTATTTGGTGCCCGCGTTAAGCATGAACATTATATTTGGATCTTGTTTAAGGAGGGGGGACCGAATCCTACTAGAAACGGAGTCCTAGTAGGACTCCCCCTCATGGCGCGCCCCCCTTGGGCCAGCCTCCTCCTCCCCCCTCCTTTATATACATGGGCAGGGGGCACCCCAAGGACACACAATTGTTTCTTAGTTGTGTGCGGTGCCCCCCTCCACAGTTTACCACCTCGGTCATATTGCCATAGTGCTTAGGAGAAGCCCTACGCGGATCTCATCACCAACACTGTCGCCATGCCATCATGCTGACAGAACTCTCCCTCGACCCTCTACTAGATCAAGAGCTCGAGGGATGTCATCGTGCTGAACGTGTACTGAGCACGGAGGTGCCGTACGTTCGGTACTTGAATCGGTTGGATCGTGAAGACATTCGACTACATCAACCGCATTACTAAACGCTTCCACTTTCGGTCTACGAGGGTACGTGGACACACTCTCCCGTCTCATTGCTATGCATCTCCTAGATAGATCTTGCATCGTTGTAGGATTTTTTTTTGTATTACTACGTTCCCCAACACACTGATACTTGCAAGGGGTGCTTGTGGAGCTGCTGAGACACCGACAAGCCGGATGAGTCGAAAGAAGACGCAGTTCGGTCGCAGGGGGCGTTGGATCTGGAGTCGCTCCGGCCAACCATGAACTCTGAAAGAGGGCGCAGGTCCATGGCCGCTGGGGCCGGAGCCACACCTTCAGGGAATGGGGAGCGAAGGGAGGTCGTAGGCGTGCCACACACCCAGCCAACACGCTGCAGGTGGCAGCCGCCTCCCACCCCGGAGCCATGGCCGCAACCCGCCCGGGGGGGTGTCGGTTCTATATTCGGCGTCTCTCGTAGTAGGGGTCCTAAGCTAGGCGTCTTGGACCGATGGTAACATGAACACGGGGTTTTACCCAGCTTCAGGCTCTCTCAAAGAGATAATACCCTACATGCCGCTTTTGATTGTACTCATATGGGGTGTAGTACATAGTACATGTATCTACCATGAGGTTGTAGTAATGAATATGAGATGCCTATTGACTAGCCTGGCCTTGGTTTATATAAGACACCGGAGGCCTAGGGTTTTAGGAGAGTCCTTGTCTTGAGCGCCAAGTCTTGTGGAGTCTTCCTTGTATGCGGCTGGGGCTGTCCGAACTGGCCCATGAGTAAACGGCCCTCGGGGTCCTCGGCCCAATCCAAGAGATCGGGATACGACGTGGTGAGTACCCCATAGTCCAGGACACCGTCACTAGCCCCATGAACCGGTCTTCAAGTTGGGTACGCTCCTCCGTTCTTCCGAACTGCTCTTCATCTTCGGTCATCGGTCTTGAAAACTGGTTCAACAAATCTTCCCATCATCTATTTTGAGGATTGCCGAGCTAAATCTGAAGAGTTTACACGTCGGATATCTGAGGAGCCCTTTAAGTCTTCGGCCTTTATCAATGTCTTGTTATTTTTACGCCTACCTCGGGTTTGAAGTTGTCCCCGTGCGGCGGTATCCTCTTGCATACGAGCTCCAACGCCGGACTACATCCGAGGTATCTTTTGCAGCCGAGCACCAACGCCGGACCACTTCCGATCTCCAACGCCGGAATGTATTCGAAGAGTCTCGTTACAGCCGAGCTCCAATGCCGGACTGCATCCGAGCTCCAACGTCGGACTGCATCCGAGCTCCAACGCCGGACTGTATCCGAGCTCAAACGGCGGACTATTTCCAAGCTCCAATGCCAGACTGTATCCGAGGTGTTATAGCTCACCTTGGTTCAAAAAAGTTGAAGGAGTTTGAAGGGGGTTAGCAAATCTTAATGCCGGAAATGCCCTCTATAGAGCCAGTC
>NW_021183692.1:0-3736 GCF_002162155.2 Triticum dicoccoides
AAAAATCCTACCGAGTGAAGAGCAAACCTCTCACTCGGGGGCTTAGCTGCGGCCCAGTGCTCGCCTAAGATATAAAAAATCCTACCGAGTGAAGAGAAAACCTCTCACTCGGGGGCTTAGCTGCAGCCCAGTGCTCGCCTAAGATATAAAAATCCTACCGAGTGAAGAGCAAACCTATCACTCGGGGGCTTAGCTGCAGCCCAGTGCTCGCCTAAGATATAAAAAATCCTACCGAGTGAAGAGCAAACCTCTCACTCGGAGGCTTAGTTGCAGCCCAGCGCTCGCCTAAGTTATCAAAATCCTACCGAGTGAAGAGCAAACCTCTCACTCGGGAGGTTTAGCTGCAGCCCAGTGCTCGCCGAAGTGGATTAAGGAATAAGTCGACTGCAGTGAGCGTCTTGCCTTGAACCTGCAAAAGACATTTCGAGCCAAAAGCAATCATGTTCAAACACCAAATTCAAGTTCAGATCGATACCTAAAGGAACCGAAAGTGCTCAGGCGCTAAGCCTGTTAAGGTTTATCGGTTACAACTCCTCTCGGCATACCGAGGCAAATTTAAAGCGTCGAGCTTAGAAGAAGTTTTTTACCCCTCCTGTGGAGGGCTGGAAGGTGCAACAAACTCATCAAGATCAATTCCATCTGCGATCCGAGTGGCAGCAGCAAGGAAAGTTTCCATAAAGGACATGAAGTCGTGTTTCTTGGTGTTGGCCACTCGGAGGGCAGCCAGCTTGTCTTCTCGCGCATCTTTGCAGTGGACCCGGGCCAGACAAGAGCAACATCTGCACCACACCGAGCCGAGGACTTTTTCCACTCCTGCACTCGACCAGGGACAGCGTTCAAACGAGCCATCAGCGACTCGAGGTCGTTCTGGAGTGTCTCCCCAGGCCAGAGCGTTGAGTCGATGCGAGATGTGGCGACCTTCAGCCTTGCAAGATAGTCCACGACAGCTGCAACACGGGACTCCAGTCGGAAAACATTCATGGCAACTTCGTCGTTCACCGGAGAATTGACGGGGTCAAGGTTTGGTTCCAGCCGGCTAGTCTCCTCTTCAAAGTTTTGACAAAATTCTGCAAGGACGATCACCGAGTCAAAGCAATGGTCGAATGAAAAAGCCACAGTTGAAAGTGATTGTTGAAGGTTTACCTTCAAGCATAAGAAACAGCTTCTTGGCAAGACCACTCAGGAAGGCCTCCAGACCATTTTTCTTCTCAAGAGCAGCTTTCAGATTGGTATTTTCTTGTTCAAGCTTGGCAACTGAAGCTAACTTCTCATCGGCAAGCTTGATCCTCTCAGCTAGTTCAAGGTCTTTTTTCCTTTGGGCCTCCCTCACCTTACCTGCAAGTTACAGCAAGATCAGATTTTGAAACAAATGAAGGGAAAAAGCAGTCGTCAAGGTCTCACCAAACATACCTTCGGTCTCCTCTTTTGCCTTCGTCAGATTCTCCTGAACCAGCTTCAAATTCAGCTCGAGCTGAATGTGCTTGTTTTCCAGTTCAGTGTAGCGAGCCGCAAGGTCATAGGAGTTCTGCGAAGAACCAATCGACTAAATGTCAAAGATAATTCACTTCCGAGTGGAAAAGGAAAAATCACGCGTTTCTAAGACTACAGCCGAATCCAAGCATTCGACCGTAGTCTCGGGGACTACACCCAGTGGGTGCACTCAGCGTGCCCCCACTAATCCTATTGAAGACAGAGTCGACCAGTCGACCTCAAAAAAAAGCCTAAGGCCGACTGCCAGCAGTCGACCTTAGCCTTGGGGACTACACCCAGTGGGTGCACTCAGCGTGCCCCCACCGGTTTGCGAAATCCATTCGCCATAGTCGAACGACGGAAAGACTGAAATTATAAAGCCTAAGGCCGACTGCCAGCAGTCGACCTTAGCCTTGGGGACTACACCCAGCGGGTGCACTCAGCGTGCCCCCGCTAACACGGAGTTTAAATCGACACACCCAGTGGGTGACTACTATAAATTCTGGAAAGAAAAGTTTTTGATAGCATATCCTAACGGAACAAGCGATGGTCGACTAACCTGAACATTGCTTTGAAGGGCGGAACTGGCGTCGTAAGCTGCCTGGCTCGCATCCCGGATGGTCCTCAACTGCTCCATCATGATCCCTGCCTGGCGTATCGCCTCCTTCGCTGGCCAGCTTGGTCCTCTGGGACATGGTGCGTCGGGAAGAGGGAGGGCTGCGGAACACTCATCAGTGGATCTGCGAAGGACACAGTGTGTCGAGTGGTGTTCTCCTCCTCCGCGACCAGAGTCTCAGGCACCGTCACATCCTGGGGCACCTTGCTGGCAGACGTTTTCCTCCTCACTCTGCTTCAGCGGTTCCTCATCTTCATCATCATCAGGGAGAGTGATAACAACATTGGATGGAGCTACAGAAAAGAATCAGAATTAGAGATCATGAGTCAGTCGACTAAAAGCGGTGTTAAGAGTATAGTACCAGGTTTTGAGGTTGCTGCGTCCTCCATCTCATGGTCGTCAGCCCGGGCTGAGGTCTCAGAAGTAGCAGCACTGCAACTCCAAAGAGTCAGTCGACTAACTCCAGCGCCAACCAGAGATAATGTTCGCACAAGACAAGAAGACTCAAGCAGCATGATTACCCTGATATGGTGGGGATGGACACCTTCATCTTCGGCAGGAGCTTGGTCGGCTTTGACGGGGCCGCCCTGGGCTGCTTCGACGGCTTTTCAGTCGGCGCCGGAGAGGTGGTCCGAGGGCGCTTGGTCGACTGTGTAACAGTCGCAACCCCCTTGCCACGTTCAGTCGCAGGGTCATGGACAAGTTTCGACCGCCTTTCCGAGCGCGGTGGTGCGACCTCCTCCTCCTCCTCTTCCTCGTCCTCATCGTCGTCATCATCATCGTCATCGTCATCATAATCATCCTCAGCGGCGTCCGAGTCCCACTCCTCCTCCTGGCTCTTGCCCCCGCTCGTTTCTCCCTCCTCAGTCGGAGCCTGTGCCCCATTGGGCATCGAGTACAGCTCGGTGAGGGCCTGATGGACATCAAGACAAAGATCAATCGACCGATTGGCAAGGAAAACAGAAATAAATGTGACGAGAATACAATGGGAAGTGGAGCAGACATACCTTGTTTGGATCACTGTGGCAGTCGAGTGGAGGAATCCTTCTGGCTCCACGAGGGTTATCCTTGTTCCCAGTAACAGCAGCCATCCACCTCTCCAGAGTGGCATCGTCGACTGCTTCTGGATGGACCCGAGTCTCATCCTCAGTCCCGCGGTACAACCACATGCAATGGCTTCGGAACTGAAGAGGCTGGATACGACGCCTAAGGAAAACCTCCAGGAGGTCCATACCCGTCACTCCCTCCCGAACCAACTGAACTACGCGCTCCATCAGCATCTTCACGTCAGCTTTCTCCTCCGGAATCAACTTCAGAGAGGAGGGCTTGTTCACTCGGCCCATGGTGAACCGAGGGAGTCCACTCGACTGCCCCGGCGTCGACTGATCCTGGCAGTAGAACCAGGTCGACTGCCAGCCTCTGACTGACTCGGGAAATGTCATGGCTGGGAAGGTACTCTTGTTCCTCACCTGGATCCCCAGACCCCCACACATTTGGACAACTCTGGTTCTTTCGTCGCCTGGGCTCGCCTTCTTCACGGTCTGAGAGCGACACGTGAATATGTGCTTGAACAAGCCCCAATGCGGTCGACAACCCAGAAAACTCTCACACATGGACACAAACGCGGCAAGATAGGCGATCGAATTCGGG
>NW_021183693.1:0-1027 GCF_002162155.2 Triticum dicoccoides
TCAAGACAATGATGGTGAATGAATCAACGTTCAACTGAAGTGCACCCTGGATCGTGAAGATTATACTAGTCTGCGTTACCCTTCACTTTACCCTACGCTTGAATCTCGAGACGAGATTCTTGTTTAGTGGGGGTGAGTTGTCACATCCCTAGCTGCTGGTAGTGCTCTAGGCTAGCTTCATGTGTGCATCATGTCTATATTTTCGAAACTTGAACTGAGGAATTTTGGAAGCCTCAAAAACTTAAATAAAAGAGGGGCAAAAACCCTAGAAATCTCATTCATTGCTCCAAAAATGCTCTTCTTAAATGTTTGATAATTTTTGGTAAGGGTTCTGGTCCCAACCAAAATATTGAACATTTTTAAGGATTTATTTTTGGGACTTTGAATTTAAATCATTAGCTATTTGAATTTGAATTATATTCATATAACTAGAATATAATTTCAAATACCCTTGAAATATTTTATGAGCTTTTGGAAAAGTCCATATAGCAAAATAAAAATATTCAGAGGAGCTTTGGCATTGTTTGAATTATTATTTTTAATTCAAAACAGTGGCAAAAGAATTAAATAAAAGAAAAACAGAACAGAATTATAAAAAAAAAGAAAAGAGAGCAGAACCACCTGGACTTACTTGTGAAGCCCACCTGGTGGCCCAACAGGACCGGCCCAGCGCAGCCCAGCCCACCCTTCTCCTGTCGTCTTCCTCCCCTCGCACCGAAGCTGCTCGGTGGCGAGCGCTGGCGATGCCCCGGCCACCTCCTGCTTCCCCCGGTCTCCCTAGCGACGCCACGACGACGCCTCGTGTCCCCTCGCTCCTCTTCCTCCCTCGCTGCTCCCTCTCTCTTCCCCGAACACTCTCCCCCCTCCTCTGTTCTCCTCACCGAACGCGCCTGCCGCCGCCGACGAGAACCACCGCGGCCATGGCCCCTCCCTCGTCCCCTTGAGCAGCCCAGGAGCTCCGTCACGACATCCTCGACCTCCCCACCAAGCCAAGCACCGCCGGACACCCTGTGACGATGCCTCCGAG
>NW_021183694.1:0-1342 GCF_002162155.2 Triticum dicoccoides
CGTTTCATGAAGTATCCCTTTGTTCCCTTGCCCTTCTTGAAACTAGTGGTTTCACCAACCATCAACAATTGATGCTCCTTCTTGATTTCTACTTTCGCGATGTCAAACAACGCGAATACCTCAAGGATCATCATCTCTATCCTTGATATGTTATAGTTCATCACGAAGCTCTAGCAGCTTGGTGGTAATGACTTCGGAGAAACTATCACTATTTCATCTGGAAGATCAACTCCCACTTGATTCAAGTGATTGTTGTACTCAGACAATCTGAGCACAAGCTCAACGATTGAGCTTTTCTCCCTTAGTTTGCAGGCTAAGAAAATCGTCGGAGGTCTTATACCTCTTGACGTGGGCACGAGCCTGAAATCCCAATTTCAGCCCTCGAAACATCTCATATGTTCCGTGACGTTTCGAAAACGTCTTTGGTGCCTCAATTCTAAACCGTTTAACTGAACTATCACGTAGTTATCAAAACGTGTATGTCAGATGTTCGCAACAACCACAGACAACGTTTGGGGTTCAGCACACTGAGCGGTGCATTAAGGACATAAGCTTTCTACTGATCGCATAATCGCTACTATCAACTTTCAACTATAATTTTCTCTAGGAACATATCTAAAACAGTAGAACTATAGCGCGAGCTACGACATAATTTGCAAAAGGTCTTTTGACTTTGTTCAGGATAATTAAGTTCATCTTATGAACTCCCACTCAGATAGACATCCCTCTAGTCATCTATGTGATTACATGATCCGAGTCAAACTAGGCCGTGTCCGATCATCACGTGAGACGGACTAGTCATCATCGGTGAACATCTTCATGTTGATCGTATCTTCTATACGACTCATGCTCGGCCTTTCGGTCTCCGTGTTCCGAGGCCATGTCTGTACATGCTAGGCTCGTCAAGTTAACCCTAAGTGTTTTCGCTGTGTAAAACTGTCTTACACCCGTTGTATGTGAACGTAAGAATCTATCACACCCGATCATCACGTGGTGCTTCGAAACGACGAACTGTAGCAACGGTGCACAGTTAGGGGAGAACACTTCTTGAAATTTTTATGAGGGATCATCTTATTTACTACCGTCGTTCTAAGCAAATAAGATGTATAAACATGATAAACATCACATGCAATCAAATAAGAGTAGTGACATGATATGGCCAATATCATATAGCTCCTTTGATCTTCATCTTCGGGGCTCCATGATCATCTTGTCACCGGCATGACACCATGATCTCCATCATCATGATCTCCATCATCGTGTCTTCATGAAGTTGTCACGCCAACGACTACTTCTACTTCTATGACTAACGCGTTTAGCAATAAAGTAAAGTAGTTTACAT
>NW_021183695.1:0-1610 GCF_002162155.2 Triticum dicoccoides
CGTCCTAGTTGATAATGGGTTGAATGTGCAAGATATTAGAGGCCAGGGATATGACGGGGCAAGCAACATGAGGGGGGAGTGGAATGGGCTGAAAGCTCTAATTCTCAAAGAGTGCCCTTATGCATACTATATCCATTGTCTTGCACATCAACTCCAATTGGCTCTTGTTGCTGCTTCAAGGGAGGTACATGAGGTCCATAATTTTTTTCAGCATGCAAATTTCATTGTAAATACAGTTAGTGCATCTCCCAAACGGAATGATGAACTGTTAGAAAATCAGGCTGCTGAAATTGCTAGTGAGATTGAATTGGGAGAGCTTGACACAGGAAGAGGGGCCAATCAAATAGGTTCTTTACAAAGGGCCGGAGACACGAGATGGAGTTCCCACTACAAATCTATCAAAAGTTTGTTAAAGATGTTTGCCGCAACTGTTACAGTGCTAAGAAGTGTAGCAGCTGATCGTTGAAGCTACAAGGAACTCAAGAGGTGATGCCGGAGGTGCCTTGAAAATCCTACTGACATTTGATTTTGTGTTCATTCTACACTTAATGGAAAGAATCATGAAAATCACAGATGTCTTGTGTCTCAAACTTCAACATAAATCTTTGGACATTGCAAATGCATTAGATTGTGTTTCTAACACAAAGGTGTTGCTTGGTGAACTAAGAGAAGATGGATGGGACAACCTTTTTGAAGATGTGAAATCCTTTTGTGTGAAACATGAGATTGACATCCCGGACATGGATCAAAAGTACGTATCTTTTCCTATCTCTTTATGATTATATAAATTACAATGTAGAGATTTAGCCACTTACATACTTCTCATCAATGATCATGCAACTAATTCTTATTTTTCAATATATATTAATTTTAGGTATGTTGATGTGACGAAATCTCGAAATAAACATGACAACACCACAGTTATCCATCATTACAAAGTAGATGTGTTTAATGTTGCAATAGATCAACAAGTGATAGAGTTGAATGATCGATTTAGTTCTCATGTTACTGAGCTTCTAGATCTTTGTTCATCATTGGACCCGAGGCATGATGCCTTCAGCAAGTCAAAGATATGCAGACTAGTGGAGAAATTCTATCCTGCAGATTTTTCTAGTCAAGAAAGAGATCGGTTGGAGTGCGAGCTACCACATTTCCAGCTTGATACATTCAACCATCCAGAGATCAAGAACTGCAAATCACTTGCTGATCTAACAAAAGGGATAGTTAAGACTGGCAAGTCTTCTGACTATCCAATGGTTGAGAGGCTGTTACGATTGGTGATAACTCTTCCGGTTTCAACTGCAACAGCAGAGCGAGCCTTTTCTGCAATGAAACTAGTCAAGACGCGGCTTCGAAGCAAAATGGGAGATGATTTTCTTTGTCATTGCACGCTAGTTTACATTGAGAAGGAACTTGCAGCCAAGTTTAGCTCTGAAGAAATAATTGATATCTTCGATACTGGTGCTCGTAAAGCAGAATTCAAATTGATAGAAATGTAATTTATTCATACTATTGAACAACAGACATATTTTTACTATCTAGATGTCCTAAATCCTATTATTTACTAATTACTATGGTATATTTTAATATATCCTATGATTCTTTTACGG
>NW_021183696.1:0-1416 GCF_002162155.2 Triticum dicoccoides
TTTCAACACTAGGTTGATGTTCAGCATGAATCATGGGGGAGACAAAAATGCTGTTGATGGGCTCAACAACAACTCATCAGAATTTTCCATATTACTAGACTTCCACCATCAGGTAAACACGGTGATAGCAATGGTCAGACCAAAAGAAGTAATGGTGTATGCTCGAGGGATCAACCACGAGTAAGACAACATTACGAAAATCGTTGGTTCTGATTTGACTTGACGATAGCCCATACTCAAGTCAAAGTCTTGACAAGGATATAGATCCAACAACTGATCACGAGGACCAATCAATGGAGATATCATCTTTCTTCAACACACACACACACGCACAAAAGATATCCCTTAACATGAACTAAGTCAGACAAGCTTTTATCTTCCAACTCTCCAAGTTGTTGTTTAGCTTAACCAACTAGCTCAGGGTATCCGACACAGATTCTTGGAGAAAGGGTGGCTTACAAGAAACCCCCCCGCCCCTGTGGACCGCCTTTTCTGTTTTTTTTAAAAGATAAAAATGTCAAAAAAATAAAAGAATATAATTTGCCATGTGATATGTGGTCTAGTTGTTGAGAATATTTACAAATATAAATTTCGACTTTATTTGCAAAATCTCTCTGGAAATTTGTAAAATGGGCATACCTTTTGCACACGAACTCGGATTAAAAAGTTTTATATATGAAAAATCATCTACTCAAAAAGTTACATCCGAATTTAACTGGGGGAACCCCGTTAAACATTTTCAAAATCCCCAAAAACCTAACACAAAAAAAGTTACGGGGCTTTCAAGATCTAGAGGCAAAAAATTCAAAAAAAAAGGTTTGGGATACTTCGTACGTATGCATGACCGATTTGGGATGATTCCAAGGGAAACAAAACAAACCTTTCTCAAATTCATGGCAGCAACTTACACCTAATGCACGTGAACTTGGAGAAAATCACTTCTTTCATCCAAGCATAAGCTTCATGAACGGAACATGAAGGCATTTCTTACAAGGTTTTCAACACTAGGTTGATGTTCAGCATGAATCATGGGGGAGACAAAAATGCTGCTGATGGGCTCAACAACAACTCATCAGAATTTTCCATATTACTAGACTTCCACCATCAGGTAAACACGGTGATAGCAATGGTCAGACCAAAAGATGTAATGGTGTATGCTCGAGGGATCAACCACGAGTAAGACAACATTACTAAAATCGTTGGTTCTAATTTGACTTGACGATAGCCCATACTCAAGTCAAAGTCTTGACAAGGATATAGATCCAACAACTGATCACGAGGACCAATCAATGGAGATATCATCTTTCTTCAACACACACACACGCACAAAAGATATCCCTTAACATGAACTAAGTCAGACAAGCTTTTATCTTCCAACTCTCCAAGTTGTTGTTTAGCTTAACCAACTAGCTCAGG
>NW_021183697.1:0-1259 GCF_002162155.2 Triticum dicoccoides
TGTGCATTTTAGTATCTCTACATATGCTGATTATGTTGATTGTGATGTGGTACCTATGCAAGCATGTTCCTTATTACTTGGTAGACCATGGCAATTTGATAAAAATTCTGTACACCATGGTAGAAACAATCACTATACTCTTGTTCATAAGGATAAAAATATTACTTTGCTTCCTATGACTCCTGATTCCATTTTGAAAGATGATATTAATAGAGCTAATAAAGCACAACAGGAGAAGAATAAGAGTGAAAATCAGATTGTGGCAAAAGAATTTGAGCAACAAATGAAGCCTAATAATAAACCATCTAGTGTTGCTTCTGAAATTAAATTAAAAAGTACATGTTTATTTGCCACCAAATCTGATATTGATGAGCTAGATTTCAGCAAATCTGTTTGCTATGCTTTTGTGTGCAAAGAGGCATTATTTTCATTCGAGGACGTGCCTTCCTCTTTGCCTCCTGCTGTCACTAACATTTTGTAGGAGTTCGCTGATGCTTTTCCACAAGACGTGCCACCGGGATTACCGCCTATTCGAGGGATTGAGCATCAGATTGACTTAATTCCCGGTGCTTCACTGCCAAACCGTGCACCATACCGTACCAATCCAGAGGAGACGAAGGAGATTATGCGTCAAGTACAAGAGCTTCTCGACAAAGGTTATATACGCGAATCCCTTAGTCCTTGTGCTGTTCCTATTATTCTAGTGCCGAAAAAGGATGGTACATCACGTATGTGTGTTGATTGTAGAGGCATTAATAATATTACTATTCGTTATCGTCATCCTATTCCTAGGCTAGATGATATGCTTGATGAATTGAGTGGCTCTACACTATTCTCCAAAGTTGATTTGCGTAGTGGATACCATCAAATTCGTATGAAATTGGGAGATGAATGGAAAACAGCATTTAAAACTAAGTTTGGATTATATGAGTGGTTAGTCATGCCTTTTGGGTTAACTAATGCGCCTAGTACTTTCATGAGACTAATGAACGAAGTTTTACGTGCTTTCATTGGACGATTTGTGGTAGTCTATTTTGATGATATACTGATTTATAGCAGATCTTTGGAAGAACATTTGGAACATTTACGTGCTGTTTTTATTGCTCTACGTGATGCACGTTTGTTTGGTAACCTTGGGAAGTGCACCTTTTGCACCGACCGAGTATCTTTTCTTGGCTATGTTGTTACTCCACAGGGAATTGAAGTTGACAAAGCCAAGATTGAAGCTATTGAGAGTTGGCCGCAGCCCAAAACGGTCA
>NW_021183698.1:0-1557 GCF_002162155.2 Triticum dicoccoides
CAGATCAAGTCAGTGGGGGAAAGATATGCGGGACTCGAACTTAGGGGTTCACAAACTCGGTCCCGGTGGTTACAGAGTGGCGGAACCTATATGGTACAAGGAGGACGCGGAGCGTGCCGAGCAAGGCCTACCGCCCCTCTTCGATAAATACGGTGACAAGCAGACAAGGAACTATGTCAGGGCCCGATACAAGGTGGACCCGGTAACAAAGGAGCTTACCACGGATCCAAAGACCAAGGCGCTTGAGCTTTTTCTGGTAAGTAATACACCCCCGCGTAATTAGCTCCATATGGTTGCATTCTAATTATTGAAGCCAAATTTCTGAATGGTTCACGTTCCTTTCGTAGGAAATTAAAAGCAGTAGCGCGGGGTCCCCGACTGCCCCTTGGGACACCACTTTAAATAGGGCGTTGAATGTATTGAAAAACAGGGATAAGTTCAGTAAGACGTCGTCAGCTGGTTGTGTGGCCGGCAAAGGCTTGTCCACGAAAGGAGAGAAATACCAGCTTAGTAAGCTAGGAGCGTGAGGTTCAAGAACTCAAGGCACAAGTGGTGCGGATTCCAGAGATAGTCCAAGAGCAAGTGCGAGACCAACTGGGAGCGACGATCACCGCCATTATGCCTACATTGGTTCAGGGGCTGCAGGCGTGGATTGCGGGCAGCCAACAGTGGCCACCCCTGATTCCCAGCTTCACGGGCAGCAACTCGCACAACGCGCCGGCACCATTGGTGTCTCCAGCGGAGGCGGCATTGGTGTCTCCGGCCCCTCCGTCACTTGCATGCCCGCTGTTGCCGGTGCCTCGACATTAGCCGAACTCAACGCCATCACGGTAACTAAGCCTCGGCCGATGACTTCATCTCCTTCCCTTTTACTATGCATCCCTGACGCCCTACATGTTTTTGCTGCGCGCCGCCAATGTTCTATGCACTCTCCTGCACTTCGTGGACGGAGAGTTGATCGATATTGCCAAGGCAAGAATCATTCAACCGGGCATCCACGTGTTCCACGGTACTCCGACGCCACCCACCATGTATAGGGTTCAACTGGTTCGGGTGCTGCGGGGCTGCGACGACTTGTTACCTTCGTATCGACCCCCTGGGGCCGACGAAGATGATGTGAGGACCCTCAGTGCCTGCATAAGCTGGAACATGCTTTGGCCGAAGAGCCAGATTCGTTTGGGGGCGGGGACACCACCCCACAGACAACACCGCCAGTCGTGCCGACGCCAAGCCATGGCAAGACCGCCGCAACGCTACCGCCGCCAGCTGATCCGGACATGCATATGGCACACGATCCGGACGACGACGGCGATACATTTACCAACGTCGATAAGTACTTCAACGAACATGGGTACGGTGACGAATTCTTGGGGCCTCCTTCTCAAGAACCCAACCCTACAAAAGACGATCGCGATCTAGATGGTACCGCGGAGAAACCCAATTGCAACAGGCGTCGTCTGGCGCTCAGTTCTCAGGAGACGCCTCCAGCTGCCGCCTTGACCGAGCCTCAGATATCCGAGGTGTGAAATATTATCAGCCCCAACACACTCAAGAAGG
>NW_021183699.1:0-79238 GCF_002162155.2 Triticum dicoccoides
AGTCAATCTCGTCGGCTTGTGATCCTGGCATGGTTAGCAGCAATAGAAACACACAAGAATATGATCCTACAGACTACGAACAAGTGGTGGTGGTGGGTGTCACAAATCCGTCAAGCAAATCTCAAATTCTTACCAGTTCTTACCCAGCAGCAGGCGGTGATCGGCAACCGTTGTAGTCAAAAACTCTCAAAGCTTGGATAGAGCGATTACCAGGGAGAGTCAAACGCACGACGTAGATGTATGTGGAGCTGGGAAGGCTTATAATATGGTAGCAAAAAGGGTCAGCAATAATCAATTCAGAGATGCAAAGTTGAATAAACGCTCAACGACGGTACTGTGCTGGTCCTAGGCTAGACTGTGCTAGAGACGCGAGCCTAGAACACTAACAAAATCACGGCGCGGCACGTAAACAAGGGAAAAGCACACTCTGGAATTTTTTTTTTCGCTCTTTTTTTTTCCGCTCTTTTTTTTTTGCGCTGCTTTTTTTTTTTTTTGCGAAAAATCACTATAATGGCGAGTGTCTCAAAACTCTTCTTAGCTCAAACTGACAAGATGGGCACGAAATTTTTTTGACCAATTTTTTTTTTTTTGACTGTCCGGACCCAAAAACTGGAAACGGGTCAAAAAAAAACTTCCTATAATGGCACCTGTCTCAAAACACTCAGAAACGCCTAAAAATAGGATAGCCAGAAATTTTTTCGAAAAATGCGTTTTCGAAAATTTTTGGGCCTAAACGGAGCGTGGCTACCCGACTCTTTTTTTTTCCGAAACCTACTCCGGCAAGGAAACACGAATCGGAATCTAGATGGATCTCGAAAACAAACCTAATATGACAAGAACTCGGATTGGTGGTGGATATATGGTGGTAGATGGCAGCGGTGGTGGTATATGACAGCTGTGGTGGTATATGGATACGGATTCGAAGCGGTGGCGGATAAGCAGTGGTGGTAGATGGCAGGGGTGATGATGATGGTGCGGCGGCGGCGTGACAACTTATGACCAAAACTCGAAACTCTAAAAGACTAGACGCTAAGACCAGCAACTAGACCGACGATGCAACCGCAAATTCAACAAAGCAAAACCCTAAAAAGATTATGCAAAGGCTCAGATTGGTTCGGATATGATGAACTAACCCTAATTTTTTTTGTGGCTTTTTCGTGGACTGTAGGTATGAAGAACAGACTCGATCTAAACTACGAAAAACTGTAAAATCTCACCGAGCAACCTGGAAATCTGATACCACTTGATAGAGGCAAAGGTGTCCCGTCTTTCGATGAGATGGTGGATTTCGCTTTGGTGGAAATCGACTTTGACGATCCGACTACGAACGTGCGAGGACGTCGCGCCTTAGCAATCGCTAAACCAACTCCGAGAGGTTATTGACCACGCCGGAGCACGATCAACCTGACCACGAGGGTCTGTTTCCTGCGAGCAAACGAAGAACAAGCAAGAAACTAAGATTGCAATCTGGATATTGCGAATATAAGATGAAAGCTTTATTGATCAAGGTGGGGTTCTGTGACGCCTTTGTCTGGTCGTTGAACACAAACGAAGTACGCGAAGTTGCAGCTATGGCGAACTTTTAGTCTAAACAAAACCCAAAGTCTAAACGATGCCCTAAGGGCTGTATATATGGAGGAAGAGGGGGGAATTTCGTGGCCCTTGGTGGAGGGGTCCGAAATCAACCCTATCTCTTGTTTCCCCACACATACGGACTCTAAAAATAGCCTATACTTATGTATTTCGAAATTACATGGGCCTGGCCCAATAATAAGGTGACGCAGCACCTAAAATAGCCTCGGGACGAAATTTATGAAGTGGCATCTTGTATATTTCGTCCAAGGCTTCATGCACCCATTATGGTGGCTTAAAAGTCCTGAAATCATCACTTGTAACTCCGTTCTTGTTCTTGCTCCAATGTTCATCCTTCTCCAAGCTAGGCCCTTCATTTGTAAGCAAAACAAATGTATCCAATTTAGGCAGCATCATATTCTCATGAACATTAGAATCATTACCAAGAAACGAAAGTACCTGGTAATTTAGTTGGCGTGCACGACCTCTAGTAATTGGTCCAGTATGTATAGCAGCAGGGGCTGTGGGTGTAACAATTGTATTGATGTCCTCATCAGCGGAGATTTGCATTCTCTCGCATAATGACCTCCTCCCTTACAACGACGACAAATAATATCACTTGTGTGCCCTGTTGATGCCATGGAAGAAGAAGAACGCTGTGCAGGCCCCGCAGGTGCGCTCTTGGCAGATAATGGTGGTTGTGCCTGTTTTCTTGTATCACGGCTGGAGGTGGCACCGGATGGAGGTGCTGGTGCAGTTGAAGTAGAAGATGCACGTGGTGTCCATGATGAAGGTCGGCCTGCAGAAAAGTTAGTTCGCCCCAATGCTTGTCGATCCTGCACTTCACGTTCAGCTTTACAAGCAAGATGGAATAAACGAGTGATATTAGTATACTCCTTATAGTCTAGAATGGTCTGAATCTCTCTATTTAATCCACCCAGAAAACGTGCAAGCATAGCTTCATTCTCCTCAACAATACCACATCTAATCATACCAGTTTGTAATTCCTGATAATATTCTTCTACAGAATTTTTTCCTTGTCTTAAACGCTGCAATTTTTGAAGCAATTCACGTTGATAATATGGTGGAACCCAACGCGTACGCATAGCAGTTTTCAAAGCAGCCCAAGTAGTTGGAATAGGATATAATCTACAATGTTCAGACCACCATACACATGCAAAACTAGTGAAAGCACAAACGGCAGCAGCAACTCGTCTCTCCTCAGGATATTGTAAACATGTAAATCGTTGTTCAGTTTCTAACTCCCAAGTAAGATATATATCAGGAACATATCTACCCTCAAATGGTGGAATATTCAATTTCAGTTTAGGAATATGGACATCATCTCGTACCTGAGGTGGTGGTGCAGGCCTACCATTACGAATATATACCTGAGGTCGACCTGCTGGTGGTGGTACAGGTGGCTGCACGTAGTGTTGATTTTGATCAACCTCATCCTCATAGTCTTCCACATAATCATCCTCCTCCGCATCAGCAGCAGGAGCCACAGAAGTATCAACAACAGCACCAACAGTTTGGCCAAACGCAAGAGGAACACGGCTTGCTCGGCGGAGGTCTGCTTCGCGACGTGGAGGTTGTCGTTGTTGTTGTTGTTGTTGGAGAGGTGCGTTAGCTGCAGCGGGTGGTGGTGGTGGAAGACGCGCGAGCAATTCATTAAACTTGTTATCGAGCTTTGTTTCGAACGTCTTCTCAAAGCCAGTGATCTTCTCCATGGCCTCTTCAAAATTGTTCAGCACATCTTGCACCTGTTCAGTCATCATTTGCTGAAACTTATCATGAAGCTCCTTGTTCGATAAATTCTCCCAGTCAATCTCGTCGGCTTGTGATCCTGGCATGGTTAGCAGCAATAGAAACACACAAGAATATGATCCTACAGACTACGAACAAGTGGTGGTGGTGGGTGTCACAAATCCGTCAAGCAAATCTCAAATTCTTACCAGTTCTTACCCAGCAGCAGGCGGTGATCGGCAACCGTTGTAGTCAAAAACTGTCAAAGCTTGGATAGAGCGATTACCAGGGAGAGTCAAACGCACGACGTAGATGTATGTGGAGCTGGGAAGGCTTATAATATGGTAGCAAAAAGGGTCAGCAATAATCAATTCAGAGATGCAAAGTTGAATAAACGCTCAACGACGGTACTGTGCTGGTCCTAGGCTAGACTGTGCTAGAGACGCGAGCCTAGAACACTAACAAAATCACGGCGCGGCACGTAAACAAGGGAAAAGCACACTCTGAATTATTTTTTCGCTCTTTTTTTTTCTTTTTTTGCGAAAAATCACTATAATGGCGAGTGTCTCAAAACTCTTCCTAGCTCAAACTGACAGGATGGGCATGAAATTTTTTCGACCAATTTTTTTTTTCGACTGCCCGGACCCAAAAACTAGAAACGGGTCAAAAAAACTTCCTATAATGGCACCTGTCTCAAAACACTCAGAAACACCTAAAAATAGGATAGCCAGAATTTTTTTTTTCCGAAACCTACTCCGGCAAGGAAACACGAATCGGAATCTAGATGGATCCCGAAAACAAACCTAATAAGCAAAGAACTCGGATTGGTGGTGGATATATGGTGGTGGTATATGGCAGCGGTGGTGGTAGCGGTGGTAGTATATGGATATGGATCGGTGGTGGTATATGGACACGGATTGGTGGTGGTATATGGATACAGATTCGGTGCGGTGATGGTAGATGGCAGGGGCGATGATGATGGTGCGGCGGCGGCGTGACAACTTATGACCAGGACTCGAAACTCTAAAAGACTAGACTCTAAGACCAGCAACTAGACACGATGATGCAACCGCAAATTCAACAAAGCAAAACCCTAAAAAGATTATGCAAGGCTCAGATTGGTTCGGATATGATGAACTAACCCTAATTTTTTTTGTGGCTTTTTCGTGGACTATAGGTATGAAGAACAGACTCGATCTAAACTACTAAAAAAAACTGTAAAATCTCACCGAGCAACCTGGAAATCTGATACCACTTGATAGAGGCAAAGGTGTCCCGTCTTTCGATGAGATGGTGGATTTCGCTTTGGTGGAAGTCGACTTTGACGATCCGACTACGAACGTGCGAGGACGTCGCGCCTTAGCAATCGCTAAACCAACTCCGAGAGGTTATTGACCACGCCGGAGCACGATCAACCTGACCACGAGGGTCTGTTTCCTGCGAGCAAACGAAGAACAAGCAAGAAACTAAGATTGCAATCTGGATATTGCGAATATAAGATGAAAGCTTTATTGATCAAGGTGGGGTTCTATGACGCCTTTGTCTGGTCGTTGAACACAAACGAAGTACGCGAAGTTGCAGCTATGGCGAACTTTTAATCTAAACAAAACCCAAAGTCTAAACGATGCCCTAAGTGCTGTATATATGGAGGAAGAGGGGGGAATTTCGTGGCCCTTGGTGGAGGAGTCCGAAATCAACCCTATCTCTTGTTTCCCCACACATACGGACTCTAAAAAGAGCCTATACTTAAGTATTTCGAAATTACATGGGCCTGGCCCAATAATAAGGTGACGCAGCACCTAAAATAGCCTCGGGACGAAATTTATGAAGTGGCATCTTGTATATTTCGTCCAAGGCTTCATGCACCCATTATGGTGGCTTCAAAGTCCTGAAATCATCACTTGTAACTCCATTCTTGTTCCCCTTGCGCATGCCATCATCTCCATGCTTGTTCTTGCTCCAATGTTCATCCTTCTCCAAGCTAGGCCCTTCATTTGTAAGCAAAACAAATGTATCCAATTTAGGCAGCATCATATTCTCATGAACATTAGAATCATTACCAAGAAACGAAAGTACCTGGTAATTTAGTTGGCGTGCACGAGCTCTAGTAATTGGTCCAGTATGTATAGCAGCAGGGGCTGTGGGTGTAACAATTGTATTGATGTCCTCATCAGGCGGGGTGTCCCGATCTTTCGATGATATGATAACTATCGATTTGATGAAGATGACTTTGACGATCCGACTATAAACATGCACGACGTTGCGCCTTAGCAATCGCTAAACCAACTTTGAGAGGTTATTGACCATGCCGGAGCACAATCAACCTGACCACGAAGGTCTATTCCTGCAAGCAATCGAAGAACAAGCAAGAATATGATAAAAGCAATCTAAATATTGCGAGTATATATGAAGTATTGATAAAGGTGGGGATCCGTAAGCGGTCTTGGTCTGGTCGTTGGACATAAACGAAGTACACGAAGTTGCAATGGCTACCTTTTAACTAAACAAATCCCAAGGAAAAAGCTACTAGATGGATCTACTTATATAGGAGGAAGGGGTGGCCGCCAAGGAGGTGGTAGAACGTCCCAAGGCATTCTAAAAGCAACCCTAGGTGGTACAAGGCTCATGGGCCCAAGTGGAGGTGATGCAACACCTTTGGACTTGTTGTTTGACTCGGATTCTGCTGCAGCGTCTGATTGTTTCGTTGATATCTCAACGCTCCGGACAATTTTGAAGGTGAATCCAATTGGGCTGGAAAGAGCACAAAACCTAGATTCGAACAAAAAAAGAATCACCCAATTCGGAGTCCGTATGAAAACGTTGTTGGCGTTTTGAGTCAGGTATGTCTATGGAGTCCGAATCTGAATCCGGAACGTGAGAGACTTGGACTCTATCTTCTCTTGGCCCAAAAGTGACGTGAGATAACTTTTTGAACAGCACTTAAACATCTCTTTCTCCCTTATCTTCATATGTGAATTGTACAAATGTCTCATACACCTGCAATTAGACAAAACACAAAAGTGTGTGAAGTATTTTTGTTCTGGATAACATAAATAGATTATTGAATAGTTTGCACTAGAAATCACCTAAAAAATATGCATGTATGCAATATTTTTGGTCGTATCCAAGGTAGTCATGTCCTCATCATCCTCCCCTTTTTGAAAACAAAGCCATCCTCGGTGTTGCTTAATCTGAAATTGATGAGGACATGACTACCTTGGATATGACCAAAAATATTGCATATATGCATATTTGTCAGGTGATTTCTAGTGCAAACTATTCAATAATCTATTTATGTTATCCAGAACAAAAATACTTCACACACTTTTGTGTTTTGTCTAATTGCAGGTGTATGGGACATTTGTACAATCCACATATGAAGATAAGGAAGAAAGAGATGTTTATTTGCTGTCCAAAAAATTCTCTCACGTCACTTTTGGCCCAAGAGAAGATAGAGTCCAAGTCTCTCACGTTCTAGATTCAGATTCGGACTGCACAGACATACCTGACTCAAAACGCACACAAGTTTTTCATACAGACTCCGAATTGGGTGATTCTTTTTTTCTTGGAAACTAGATTTCGTGCACTTTCCAACCCAATTGGAATCACCTTCAAATTCGTCCGGAGTGTTGAGTTGTGGACGAAACAATCTGATGCTGCAGCAGAATCCGAGTCAAACTACAAGTCCAAAGGTGTTACATCACCTCCACTTGGGCCCATTGGCCTTGTACGACCTAGATTTAGTTTTAGGCTGCCTTGGGACGTCCTCCCACCTCCTTGGCCGCCACCCCTTGCTCCTATATAAGTAGATCCATCTAGTAGCTTTTCCTTGGGATTTGTTTAGTTAAAAGTTAGCCATTGCAACTTCGTGTACTTCGTTTGTGTCCAACGACCAGACCAAGACCGCTTACGGATCCCCACCATTATCAATACCTCATATATATTTGCAATATTCAGATTGCTTTACATATTCTTGCTCGTTCTTCGATTGCTTGCAGGAATAGACCTTCGTGGTCAGGCTGACCGTGCTTCCGGCATCGTCAGTAACCTCAGGAGATTGGTTCTGTTTCTTGTTCTACTAATCATGACAGGATCCAGAGTCAATTCATGGGCTTTGTCGATCGCGGGAGACGTGCCACCACCTTTGCAAATACCACAACCGTCACGAGAGGTGCACAAATATCCAAATGCACATGATCAGGTTAATGTATCTATACCACCATTTAATGGCCGTTTTAAACCTGCTTTATATATTGAATGGGAGTTCGACATAAAAAATATATTTGCTTCCCATAATTTCAATGAACATAAAAAGGTTAAGGTTGCGGTTGGTTCTTTCACTGGTTATGCTTTGGTTTGGTGGAGTGAATATTGTCGGTTACACCCTGATTATATACCTACTACTTGGGATGATTTGAAACTTGCCATGCGACATACTTTCGTCCCTGCTTATTATACTCGTGACATGATTAAGAAGTTGCAACACTTAAAACAAGGTAGTGAAACTGTAACAAAATATTATGATGATTTACAAACTACCTTGTTGCATTCCTCTTTAGAAGAAAGTGAAGATGATTTTATGTATAGATTTTGGGGAGGATTAAACCGTGATATTCAAGAGATACTAATTCATGAAGAGTGTTATCCTATGGACCATTTGTTTCATCTTGCTTGCAAAGCTGAACAGGAAATAAAACGACGTGTTGGCCACGAGGAGAACAAGCGCACGGTGCACATTCCAAGAGTTGATATGATTGTTCCTTCAACTACTAGGCATACTATGACAACCACATCCGTTGTTGTCAGGACTACATCACCTCCACCATGTGACACATCGCCCCCGAGAGTGGCTACATCATCTGAGTTGATCATAAGAGGTAATGACAAAGGTACTGATCTTCCATCTCTACATGAGAATGAAGAATGCCTTGTCAATTTGAATGCACCATCTGATGAGCTACCCACTACTTTGATCACACCACCTATTTTAGAGGACTACATTGATAATTTGACTTTGCCATGTGATCAAATAACTGAAATACCAACAATTTTGAGTGCACCCATTGAATTAACTATTGATGCAAAAGAACCAATGTTTAATCATTTTGATATGACCTCTAATCTTGGTGATGATTCTGTGTTGAATGACTTATTGCATGTTTGCTTATTTAAGCATGTTGTAGCATGTAAATTTGATGCAAGTAAGGTTTATTCACCAATGTTGGGATGGTTTAATGATGAACATTGTCAATCTTTTGAAATGAATAAGAGCTTCACTTATATGTGCAAACTGAGTTGCAATATTTTCATGCCTTCTACTTCTTGTGCTAATTTTTTGGCTTTAGATTTTATGAACTGTGCAAGTTACTCATCCATTCATGTGTCATATATGCAAAAATCAAGGGAAATAAAAATGGATGACATATACATATACAACATGTACACCTTGTCTCCTTTGTTAGCCACATTTCAGATTAAGCAACGCCGAGGACGGCTTTATTTTCAAGAAGGGGAGGATGATGAGGACATGACTACCTTGGATATGACCAAAAATATTGCATATATGCATATTTGTCAGGTGATTTCTAGTGCAAACTATTCAATAATCTATTTATGTTATCCAGAACAAAAATACTTCACACACTTTTGTGTTTTGTCTAATTGCAGGTGTATGGGACATTTGTACAATCCACATATGAAGATAAGGAAGAAAGAGATGTTTATTTGCTGTCCAAAAAATTCTCTCACGTCACTTTTGGCCCAAGAGAAGATAGAGTCCAAGTCTCTCACGTTCTGGATTCAGATTCGGACTGCACAGACATACCTGACTCAAAACGCACACAAGTTTTTCATACGGACTCCGAATTGGGTGATTCTTTTTTTCTTGGAAACTAGATTTCGTGCACTTTCCAACCCAATTGGAATCACCTTAAAATTCGTCCGGAGTGTTGAGTTGTGGACGAAACAATCTGATGCTGCAGCAGAATCCGAGTCAAACTACAAGTCCAAAGGTGTTACATCACCTCCACTTGGGCCCATTGGCCTTGTACGACCTAGATTTAGTTTTAGGCTGCCTTGGGACGTCCTCCCACCTCCTTGGCCGCCACCCCTTGCTCCTATATAAGTAGATCCATCTAGTAGCTTTTCCTTGGGATTTGTTTAGTTAAAAGTTAGCCATTGCAACTTCGTGTACTTCGTTTGTGTCCAACGACCAGACCAAGACCGCTTACGGATCCCCACCATTATCAATACCTCATATATATTTGCAATATTCAGATTGCTTTATCATATTCTTGCTCGTTCTTCGATTGCTTGCAGGAATAGACCTTCGTGGTCAGGCTGACCGTGCTTCCGGCATCGTCAGTAACCTCAGGAGATTGGTTTAGCGATTGCTAAGGCGCAACGTCGTGCACGTTTGTAGTCGGATCGTCAAAGTCGTCTCCACCAAATCGATAGTTATCATCTCATCGAAAGATCGGGACACCCTCGCCTCTATCAAGTGGTATCAGTTTTCAGGTTGCTCGGTGAGAATTTCCAGTTTTCCTAGATTAGATTTATTTTCTTACCTATTGTCCAAGAAAAAGCCACAAAAAAAAGTTAGATCTATTCATCCTTTGTCCTAGCCAGACTGAGCCTTTGCAATTTTCTTTTCATTGTTTGCATTATTGAATTATCGGTTGCATCGCCGTGTCGAGTTGCTGGTCTTAGTGTCTAGTTCCTTTAGAGTTTCGAGTTCTATTCACATTAGTCACGCAGCCGCTGCATCATTATCCCATCCGCTGTCCACCATCCCATCCACCAATTTCCACCATGTGCTACGAACTGTTTATTGTCATAATCATAGTTGAGGTCACTCACATCTTCGCCTGATCGAATCTGCATCTTATCTAGTTTGTCTTGGAAAGAGGGAGAAAAAGAAGATAAAGAAAAAAAAGAGAGAAAAAAGGAAAGAAAAAAAAAGAAAAAGAGGGAGAAGAAAAAGAAAAAAAAGCGTGAGAAAAAAAAGAGAGAAGAAAAAAAATTGGATCTATCTAGAATCAATCTCGTACCTGAATTCGGATTGGAATCTGTTTTGTGCACTGTTCAGTAAAACGGCTTGGCTATTGTTTCACATCATTATCTTTACTGCCGTTGTGATCTTCACTTATATCTTGCTGTCCAGAGCTACTTTGTATCCTTCATTGATGCTGGTTGTGCTACGACGTGATCTCATTAGTGTTCTAGGCTCGCGTCTCTTGTTCGGTCTAGCCTAGGACCAGCACAGTACCGTCGTTGAGCGTTTATTCAACATTGCATCTTTGAATTGATTATTGCTAATCTTTTGCTACCATATATAGCCAACCCAGCTCCACATATTTCTACACCGTGTATACGTACGCTCCCCTGGCAATCGCTTTACTCAATATTCGGAGTTACTTGACACCGCTGGTTGCCGATCACCGCCTGCTGCATGGTAAGAACTTGTAAGACATTGATATTTGCTTTACTGTGAGCGTTTTACCACCACATCCTAGTAGTTATAGGAACATTATTTTTGGGTTTTGTTTCTTGTTCTACTAATCATGACAGGATCCAGAGTCAATTCATGGGCTTTGTCGATCGCGGGAGACGTGCCACCACCTTTGCAAATACCACAACCGTCACGAGAGGTGCACAAACATCCAAATGCACATGATCTGGTTAATGTATCTATACCACCATTTAATGGCCGTTTTAAACCTGCTTTATATATTGAATGGGAGTTCGACATAAAAAATATATTTGCTTCCCATAATTTCAATGAACATAAAAAGGTTAAGGTTGCGGTTGGTTCTTTCACTGGTTATGCTTTGGTTTGGTGGAGTGAATATTGTCGGTTACACCCTGATTATATACCTACTACTTGGGATGATTTGAAACTTGCCATGCGACATACTTTCGTCCCTGCTTATTATACTCGTGACATGATTAAGAAGTTGCAACACTTAAAACAAGGTAGTGAAACTGTAACAAAATATTATGATGATTTACAAACTACCTTGTTGCATTCCTCTTTAGAAGAAAGTGAAGATGATTTTATGGATAGATATTGGGGAGGATTAAACCGTGATATTCAAGAGATACTAATTCATGAAGAGTGTTATCCTATGGACCATTTGTTTCATCTTGCTTGCAAAGCTGAACAGGAAATAAAACGACGTGTTGGCCACGAGGAGAACAAGCGCACGGTGCACATTCCAAGAGTTGATATGATTGTTCCTTCAACTACTAGGCATACTATGACAACCACATCCGTTGTTGTCAGGACTACATCACCTCCACCATGTGACACATCGCCCCCGAGAGTGGCTACATCATCTGAGTTGATCATAAGAGGTAATGACAAAGGTACTGATCTTCCATCTCTACATGAGAATGAAGAATGCCTTGTCAATTTGAATGCACCATCTGATGAGCTACCCACTACTTTGATCACACCACCTATTTTAGAGGACTACATTGATAATTTGACTTTGCCATGTGATCAAATAACTGAAATACCAACAATTTTGAGTGCACCCATTGAATTAACTATTGATGCAAAAGAACCAATGTTTAATCATTTTGATATGACCTCTAATCTTGGTGATGATTCTGTGTTGAATGACTTATTGCATGTTTGCTTATTTAAGCATGTTGTAGCATGTAAATTTGATGCAAGTAAGGTTTATTCACCAATGTTGGGATGGTTTAATGATGAACATTGTCAATCTTTTGAAATGAATAAGAGCTTCACTTATATGTGCAAACTGAGTTGCAATATTTTCATGCCTTCTACTTCTTGTGCTAATTTTTTGGCTTTAGATTTTATGAACTGTGCAAGTTACTCATCCATTCATGTGTCATATATGCAAAAATCAAGGGAAATAAAAATGGATGACATATACATATACAACATGTACACCTTGTCTCCTTTGTTAGCCACATTTCAGATTAAGCAACGCCGAGGACGGCTTTATTTTCAAGAAGGGGAGGATGATGAGGACATGACTACCTTGGATATGACCAAAAATATTGCATATATGCATATTTGTCAGGTGATTTCTAGTGCAAACTATTCAATAATCTATTTATGTTATCCAGAACAAAAATACTTCACACACTTTTGTGTTTTGTCTAATTGCAGGTGTATGGGACATTTGTACAATCCACATATGAAGATAAGGAAGAAAGAGATGTTTATTTGCTGTCCAAAAAATTCTCTCACGTCACTTTTGGCCCAAGAGAAGATAGAGTCCAAGTCTCTCACGTTCTGGATTCAGATTCGGACTGCACAGACATACCTGACTCAAAACGCACACAAGTTTTTCATACGGACTCCGAATTGGGTGATTCTTTTTTTCTTGGAAACTAGATTTCGTGCACTTTCCAACCCAATTGGAATCACCTTAAAATTCGTCCGGAGTGTTGAGTTGTGGACGAAACAATCTGATGCTGCAGCAGAATCCGAGTCAAACTACAAGTCCAAAGGTGTTACATCACCTCCACTTGGGCCCATTGGCCTTGTACGACCTAGATTTAGTTTTAGGCTGCCTTGGGACGTCCTCCCACCTCCTTGGCCGCCACCCCTTGCTCCTATATAAGTAGATCCATCTAGTAGCTTTTCCTTGGGATTTGTTTAGTTAAAAGTTAGCCATTGCAACTTCGTGTACTTCGTTTGTGTCCAACGACCAGACCAAGACCGCTTACGGATCCCCACCATTATCAATACCTCATATATATTTGCAATATTCAGATTGCTTTATCATATTCTTGCTCGTTCTTCGATTGCTTGCAGGAATAGACCTTCGTGGTCAGGCTGACCGTGCTTCCGGCATCGTCAGTAACCTCAGGAGATTGGTTTAGCGATTGCTAAGGCGCAACGTCGTGCACGTTTGTAGTCGGATCGTCAAAGTCGTCTCCACCAAATCGATAGTTATCATCTCATCGAAAGATCGGGACACCCTCGCCTCTATCAGAAATGTGGCTAACAAAAGAGACAAGGTATACATGTTGTATATGTATATGTCATCCATTTTTACTTCCCTTAATTTTTGCACATATGACACATGTATACATGAGTAACTTTCATAGATCATAAAATATAAAGCAAAAATATTATCATAAGTAGAAGGCATAAAAATATTGCAACTCAGTTTGCACATATAAGTGAAGCACTTATTCCTATCAAAAGATTGACAATATTCATCATTAAACCATCCCAACATTCGTGAATAAACCTTACGTGCATCAAATTTACATGCTATAACATGCTTAAATAATAAAACATGCAATAAGTCATTTACACAGATGATCACCAAGATTAGAGGTCATATCAAAATGATTAAATATTGGCACTATTATTTTAAAATGTATTTGATCCAAATCTGATTTATTTCCTGATTCACACGGTTCTTTGACATCAACAGTTAATTCAATGGGAGCACTCGAAATTGTTGGTATTTCAGTTGTTTGATCACATGATGCATTCATGATAGTAACATGATTCTCTAAAATAGGTGGCGTGCTCAAATCAACAGGTAACTCAACACATGATGTATTTAACTTAATTAGGGATGCATCATTCTCATGTGAAGTTATATCATCAATACCTTTACTATTACCTTGTCGCAAAGATGTAGCTGATGTCGGTATGGACAATGACAATGTACCATACACTTGAGATGATGTCGCACTCACAATCTTAGGTGTGGCTGCTCTAGTAGGTGCAACAGTGGAGGAATCAACCGATGGTAGTGAGCATGAATTGGAATAATAGTTGTTGTAGTCACCCAATGCATCCTCCTGTAACTGTCTCTCAAAGGTACAAGCACGGACATACATACCAGTAATGCAATGAGGAATATACCTAAATCTTGCCTGAATATCATGGTTCAAACCACCAAAAAAATCTATTCATTGTATCATCCTCAGATTCTTCTATGTCACAATGATGCATATAAGATTTGAACTCTTGGTAGTAAGCATGAACTGTGTTATTGCCTTGTTTAAATTGTTCAAATTTGTGAAGCAATTCACGACGATAGTAAGGAGAGAAAAATTGTTGTCTCATTACATGTTTCAAATCTTTCCAAGTTGTGGGTTGGTTATCAATGTTTTTCCTACAATGCACACTCCACCAAACAGAAGCAAAACCAGTAAATGCTCTAGTGGCAACTCGTACTCGCTCAAGTTTAGAAAAGTCATGGTAACTAAAAACTTGTTCTACTTCAAGCTCCCAATCTAGATAAATAGCAGGATTAAATCTACCCTCAAATGATGGTAAAGAGATAACATGACCATGGGCTTGTGTGTGTTGTCCCAACTCTCGTGATGGTGAAGATGTGTTTGTCGTCCAAGAACATCTTTCTCCGGAACCTGTCATGATTAGTAGAAACAAGAAACAAAATTCGAGAATAATGTTCCTATGAACAACTAGGATGTGGTTGTAATGCGCTCACAGTAAAGCAAATATCAATATCTTACAAGTTCTTACCATGCGACAGGTGGTGACAGGCAACCAGCGGTGTCAAATAACTTCGAAGATTGTGTAAAGCGATTGCCAGGGGAACATACGTATACACGGTGTAGAAATATGTGGAGCTGGGTTGGCTATATATGGTAGCAAAAGATTAGCAATAATCAATTCAAAGATGCAATGTTGAATGAACGCTCAACGACGGTACTGTGCTGGTCCTAGGCTAGACCGGACTAGAGACGCGAGCCTAGAACACTAATGAGGTCAAGGCATAGCACAACTAGCATCAATGAAGGATAAGTAGCTCTGGACAGCAAGATATAAGTGAAGATCACAACGGTAGTAAAGATAATGATGAATAACAACTGTCAAGCAGAATATATAACAACTCTCTCTCCAACTTTCCTCTTGAAAAGTTTGCCACTAACTCAAGCTTTCCGGAGCAAAAAGAATCACTCAATTCCGAATTGAAATGAGGAGTCAAAGAATTCTAAAACTGGCCTGAAAAACCTGGAACAAACTGTATGCGCGAACTTCGGAGGGCAAAAAGACCTATTTAGAAGCTGATTTTGAGACGCCAAATATTGAAAAAGCTTTTGCAACTATTCAGATGCGTCTAGTCACTAGCTTTAATTTCAGTACTTGTGGAGCCAAAATGGAGTTCGTATGAGGAAGTTATGCCTTTTTTACTGAACAGTGCACAAAACAGATTCCAGTCTGAATTCAACTACGAGATTGAGTCTAGATAGATTCGAATTTTGTTTTTTTCTCTTCTCTCTTTTTTTTCTCACACTTTTTTCTTTTTCTTTCTCTTTTTTTTTCTGACTTTTTTTTCTTTTTTTCTCTCTCTTTTTTTCAACTTTTTTTCTCCCTCTCTTTCCAAAACAAACTACATAAGATGCAGATTGGATCAAGCAAAGATATGAACAATCTCAACTATGATTATGACAATGAACGGTGGGTAGCACATGGTGGAATTTGATGGATGGGTGGTGGACAGTGGAAGGGATAATGATGCAGCGGCGGCGTGACTAATGTGAACAGAACTCAAAACTCTAAACGAACTAGACACTAAGACCAGCAACTCGACACGACGATGCAACCGATAATTCAATAATGCAAACAATGAAAAGAAAATTGCATAGGCTCGGACTGGCTTGGACAAAGGATGAATAGATCTAACTTTTTTTTGTGGTTTTTTCTTGGACAATAGGTTAGAAAATAAATCTAATCTAGGGAAAACTTGAAATTCTCACCGAGCAACCTGAAAACTGATACCACTTGATAGATGCGGGGTGTCCCGATCTTTCGATGACATGATAACTATCGATTTGATGAAGATGACTTTGACGATCCGACTATAAACGTGCACGACGTTGCGCCTTAGCAATCGCTAAACCAACTTCGAGAGGTTATTGACCATGCCGGAGCACAATCAACCTGACCACGAAGGTCTATTCCTGCAAGCAATCGAAGAACAAGCAAGAATATGATAAAAGCAATCTGAATATTGCGAGTATATATGAAGTATTGATAAAGGTGGGGATCCGTAAGCGGTCTTGGTCTGGTCGTTGCACACAAACGAAGTACACGAAGTTGCAATGGCTAACTTTTAACTAAACAAATCCCAAGGAAAAAGCTACTAGATGGATCTACTTATATAGGAGGAAGGGGTGGCCGCCAAGGAGGTGGTAGAACGTCCCAAGGCATCCTAAAAGCAACCCTAGGTTGATAGAGGCGGAGTGTCCCGATCTTTCGATGAGATGATAACTATCGATTTGGTGGAGACGACTTTGACGATCCGACTACAAACGTGCAACGACGTTGTGCCTTAGCAATCGCTAAACCAACTCCGAGAGGTTATTGACCACGCCGGAGCACGATCAACCTGACCACGAAGGTCTATTCTTGCAAGCAATCGAAGAACAAGCAAGAATATGATAAAAGCAATCTGAATATCGCGAATATGTATGAAGTATTGATAATGGTGGGGATCCGAAAAGTGGTCTTGGTCTGGTCGTTGGACACAAACGAAGCACACGAAGTTGCAATGGCTAACTTTTAACTAAACAAATCCCAAGGAAAAGCTACTAGATGGATCTACTTATATAGGAGCAAGGGGTGGCGCCAAGGAGGTGGGAGGACGTCCCAAGGCAGTCTAAAACTAAATCTAGGTCGTACAAGGCCAATGGGCCCAAGTGGAGGTGATGTAACACCTTTGGACTTGTAGTTTGACTCGGATTCTGCTGCAGCATCAGATTGTTTCGTCCACAACTCAACGCTCCGGACGAATTTGAAGGTGATTCCAATTGGGTTGGAAAGTGCACGAAATCTAGTTTCCAAGAAAAAAAGAATCACCCAATTCGGAGTCCGTATGAAAAACTTGTGTGCGTTTTGAGTCAGGTATGTCTGTGCAGTCCGAATCTGAATCCAGAACGTGAGAGACTTGGACTCTATCTTCTCTTGGGCCAAAAGTGACGTGAGAGAACTTTTTGGACAGCAAATAAACATCTCTTTCTTCCTTATCTTCATATGTGGTTTGTACAAATGTCCCATACACCTGCAATTAGACAAAACACAAAAGTGTGTGAAGTATTTTTGTTCTGGATAACATAAATAGATTATTGAATAGTTTGCACTAGAAATCACCTGACAAATATGCATATATGCAATATTTTTGGTCATATCCAAGGTAGTCATGTCCTCATCATCCTCCCCTTCTTGAAAATAAAGCCGTCCTCGGCGTTGCTTAATCTGAAATGTGGCTAACAAAAAAGACAAGGTGTACATGTTGTATATGTATATGTCATCCATTTTTACTTCCCTTGATTTTTGCATATATGACACATGAATAGATGAGTAACTTGCATAGTTCATAAAATCTAAAGCCAAAAAATTAGCACAAGAAGTAGAAGGCATGAAAATATTGCAACTCAGTTTGCACATATAAGTGAAACTCTTATTCATTTCAAAAGATTGACAATGTTCATCATTAAACCATCCCAACATTGGTGAATAAACCTTACTTGCATCAAATTTACATGCTACAACATGCTTAAATAAGCAAACATGCAATAAGTCATTCAACACAGAATCATCACCAAGATTAGAGGTCATATCAAAATGATTAAACATTGGTTCTTTTGCATCAATAGTTAATTCAATGGGTGCACTCAAAATTGTTGGTATTTCAGTTGTTTGATCACATGGCAAAGTCAAATTATCAACGTAGTCCTCTAAAATAGGTGGTGTGATCAAAGTAGTGGGTAGCTCATCAGATGGTGCATTCAAATTGACAAGGCATTCATCTTTCTCATGTAGAGATGGAAGATCAGTACCTTTGTCATTACCTCTTATGATCAACTCAGATGATGTAGCCACTCTCGGGGCCGATGTGTCACATGGTGGAGGCGATGTAGTCCTGATAACAACGGATGTGGTTGTCATAGTATGCCTAGTAGTTGAAGGAACAATCATATCAACTCTTGGAATGTGCACCGTGCGCTTGTTCTCCTCGTGGCCAACACGTCGTTTTATTTCCTGTTCAGCTTTGCAAGCAAGATGAAACAAATGGTCCATAGGATAACACTCTTCATGAATTAGTATCTCTTGAATATCACGGTTTAATCCTCCCCAAAATCTATCCATAAAATCATCTTCACTTTCTTCTAAAGATGATGGAGACGGGGGTGTCCGATCTTTCGATGAGATGATAACTATCGATTTGGTGGAGACGACTTTGACGATCCGACTACAAACATGCACGACGTTGCGCCTTAGCAATCGCTAAACCAATCTCCTGAGGTTACTGACGATGCCGGAAGCACGGTCAGCCTGACCACGAAGGTCTATTCCTGCAAACAATCGAAGAACGAGCAAGAATATGATAAAGCAATCTGAATATTGCAAATATATATGAGGTATTGATAATGGTGGGGATCCGTAAGCGGTCTTGGTCTGGTCGTTGGACACAAACGAAGTACACGAAGTTGCAATGGCTAACTTTTAACTAAACAAATCCCAAGGAAAAGCTACTAGATGGATCTACTTATATAGGAGCAAGGGGTGGCGGCCAAGGAGGTGGGAGGACGTCCCAAGGCAGCCTAAAACTAAATCTAGGTCGTACAAGGCCAATGGGCCCAAGTGGAGGTGATGTAACACCTTTGGACTTGTAGTTTGACTCGGATTCTGCTGTAGCATCAGATTGTTTCGTCCACAACTCAACACTCCGGACGAATTTGAAGGTGATTCCAATTGGGTTGGAAAGTGCACGAAATCTAGTTTCCAACAAAAAAAGAATCACCCAATTCGGAGTCCGTATGAAAAACTTGTGTGCGTTTTGAGTCAGGTATGTCTGTGCAGTCCGAATCTGAATCCAGAACGTGAGAGACTTGGACTCTATCTTCTCTTGGGCCAAAAGTGACGTGAGAGAACTTTTTGGACAGCAAATAAACATCTCTTTCTTCCTTATCTTCATATGTGGATTGTACAAATGTCCCATACACCTGCAATTAGACAAAACACAAAAGTGTGTGAAGCATTTTTGTTCTGGATAACATAAATAGATTATTGAATAGTTTGCACTAGAAATCACCTGACAAATATGCATATATGCAATATTTTTGGTCATATCCAAGGTAGTCATGTCCTCATCATCCTCCCCTTCTTGAAAATAAAGCCGTCCTCGGCGTTGCTTAATCTGAAATGTGGCTAACAAAAGAGACAAGGTGTACATGTTGTATATGTATATGTCATCCATTTTTACTTCCCTTGATTTTTGCATATATGACACATGAATAGATGAGTAACTTGCATAGTTCATAAAATCTAAAGCCAAAAAATTAGCACAAGAGGTAGAAGGCATGAAAATATTGCAACTCAGTTTGCACATATAAGTGAAGCTCTTATTCATTTCAAAAGATTGACAATGTTCATCATTAAACCATCCCAACATTGGTGAATAAACCTTACTTGCGTCAAATTTACATGCTACAACATGCTTAAATAAGCAAACATGCAATAAGTCATTCAACACAGAATCATCACCAAGATTAGAGGTCATATCAAAATGATTAAACATTGGTTCTTTTGCATCAATAGTTAATTCAATGGGTGCACTCAAAATTGTTGGTATTTCAGTTGTTTGATCACATGGCAAAGTCAAATTATCAACGTAGTCCTCTAAAATAGGTGGTGTGATCAAAGTAGTGGGTAGCTCATCAGATGGTGCATTCGAATTGACAAGGCATTCATCATTCTCATGTAGAGATGGAAGATCAGTACCTTTGTCATTACCTCTTATGATCAACTCAGATGATGTAGCCACTCTCGGGGGCGATGTGTCACATGGTGGAGGTGATGTAGTCCTGACAACAACGGATGTGGTTGTCATAGTATGCCTAGTAGTTGAAGGAACAATCATATCAACTCTTGGAATGTGCACCGTGCGCTTGTTCTCCTCGTGGCCAACACGTCGTTTTATTTCCTGTTCAACTTTGCAAGCAAGATGAAACAAATGGTCCATAGGATAACACTCTTCATGAATTAGTATCTCTTGAATATCACGGTTTAATCCTACCCAAAATCTATCCATAAAATCATCTTCACTTTCTTCTAAAGAGGAATGCAACAAGGTAGTTTGTAAATCATCATAATATTTTGTTACAGTTTCACTATCTTGTTTTAAGTGTTGCAACTTCTTAATCATGTCACGAGTATAATAAGCAGGGACGAAAGTATGTCGCATGGCAAGTTTCAAATCATCCCAAGTAGTAGGTATATAATCAGGGTGTAACCGACAATATTCACTCCACCAAACCAAAGCATAACCAGTGAAAGAACCAACCGCAACCTTAACCTTTTTATGTTCATTGAAATTATGGGAAGCAAATATATTTTTTATGTCGAACTCCCATTCAATATATAAAGCAGGTTTAAAACGGCCATTAAATGGTGGTATAGATACATTAACCTGATCATGTGCATTTGGATGTTTGTGCACCTCTCGTGACGGTTGTGGTATTTGCAAAGGTGGTGGCACGTCTCCCGCGATCGACAAAGCCCATTAATTGACTCTGGATCCTGTCATGATTAGTAGAACAAGAAACAAAACCCAAAAATAATGTTCCTATAATGATGAGGACATGACTACCTTGGATATGACCAAAAATATTGCATATATGCATATTTGTCAGGTGATTTCTAGTGCAAACTATTCAATAATCTATTTGTGTTATCCAAAACAAAAATACTTCACACACTTTTGTGTTTTGTCTAATTGCAGGTGTATGGGACATTTGTACAATCCACATATGAAGATAAGGAAGAAAGAGATGTTTATTTGCTGTCCGAAAAGTTCTCTCACGTCACTTTTGGCCCAAGAGAAGATAGAGTCCAAGTCTCTCACGTTCTGGATTCAGATTCGGACTGCACAGACATACCTGACTCAAAACGCACACAAGTTTTTCATACGGACTCCGAATTGGGTGATTCTTTTTTTGTTGGAAACTAGATTTCGTGCACTTTCCAACCCAATTGGAATCACCTTCAAATTCGTCCGGAGCGTTGAGTTGTGGACGAAACAATCTGATGCTACAGCAGAATCCGAGTCAAACTACAAGTCCAAAGGTGTTACATCACCTCCACTTGGGCCCATTGGCCTTGTACGACCTAGATTTAGTTTTAGGCTGCCTTGGGACGTCCTCCCACCTCCTTGGCCGCCACCCCTTGCTCCTATATAAGTAGATCCATCTAGTAGCTTTTCCTTGGGTTTTGTTTAGATTAAAAGTTCGCCATAGCTGCAACTTCGCGTACTTCGTTTGTGTTCAACGACCAGACAAAGGCGTCACAGAACCCCACCTTGATCAATAAAGCTTTCATCTTATATTCGCAATATCCAGATTGCAATCTCAGTTTCTTGCTTGTTCTTCGTTTGCTCGCAGGAAACAGACCCTCGTGGTCAGGTTGATCGTGCTCCGGCGTGGTCAATAACCTCTCTGAGTTGGTTTAGCGATTGCTAAGGCGCGACGTCCTCGCACGTTCGTAGTCGGATCGTCAAAGTCGACTTCGACCAAAGCGAAATCCACCATCTCATCGAAAGACGGGACACCTTCGCCTCTATCAAGTGGTATCAGTTTTCAGGTTGCTCGGTGAGAATTTCCAGTTTTCCTAGATTAGATTTATTTTGTTACCTATTGTCCAAGAAAAAGCCACAAAAAAGAGTTAGATCTATTCATCCTTGGTCCAGAGCCTTTGCAATTTTCTTTTCATTGCTTGCATAGTTGAATTATCGGTTGCATCGTCGTGTCGAGTTGCTGGTCTTAGTGTCTAGTTCGTTTAGAGTTTCGAGTTCTGTTCACATTAGTCACGCCACCGCTGCATCATTATCTCTTCCGCTGTCCACCACCCATCCATCAATTTCCACCACGTGCTACCCACCATTCATTGTTATAATAATAGTTGAGATCGTTCACATCTTCACTTGATCCAATCTGCATCTTATCTAGTTTGTTTTGGAAAGAGGGAGAAAAAAAGAGAGAGAAAAAAAAGGAGAGAAAAAAAAGGAGAAAAAAAGTCAGAGAAAAAAAGGAGAGAAAGAAAAAAAAGTGTGAGGAAAAAAAGAGAGAAAAAAAAACAAAAAAATCGGCACAAACTTTTTCAGAGGAAAGTTGGAGACAGAGTTCTTGTATATCCTGCTTGGCAGTTGTTTTTCATCATTATCTTCACCGCCGTTGTGATCTTCACTTATATCTTGCTGTCAAGAGCTACTTAGTATCCTTCATTGATGCTAGTTGTGCTACGCCGTGACCTCATTAGTGTTCTAGGCTCGCGTCGCTAGTCCGGTCTAGCCTAGGACCAGCACAGTACCGTCGTTGAGCGTTTATTCAATATTGCATCTCTGAATTGATTATTGCTAATCTTTTGCTACCATATATAGCCAACCCAGCTCCACATATTTCTACACCGTGTATACGTACGCTCCCCTGGCAATCGCTTTACTCAATATTCGGAGTTACTTGACACCGCAGGTTGCCGATCACCGCCTGCTGCATGGTAAGAACTTGTAAGACATTGATATTTGCTTTACTGTGAGCGTTTTACCACCACATCCTAGTAGTTATAGGAACACTATTTTTGGATTTTGTTTCTTGTTCTACTAATCATGACAGGATCCAGAGTCAATTCATGGGCTTTGTCGATCACGGGAGACGTGCCACCACCTTTGCAAATACCACAACCGTCACGAGAGGTGCACAAACATCCAAATGCACATGATCAGGTTAATGTATCTATACCACCATTTAATGGCCGTTTTAAACCTGCTTTATATATTGAATGGGAGTTCGACATAAAAAATGTATTTGCTTCCCATAATTTCGATGAACATAAAAAGGTTAAGGTTGCGGTTGGTTCTTTCACTGGTTATGCTTTGGTTTGGTGGAGTGAATATTGTCGGTTACACCCTGATTATATACCTACTACTTGGGATGATTTGAAACTTGCCATGCGACATACTTTCGTCCCTGCTTATTATACTCGTGACATGATTAAGAAGTTGCAACACTTAAAACAAGGTAGTAAAACTGTAACAAAATATTATGATGATTTACAAACTACCTTGTTGCATTCCTCTTTAGAAGAAAGTGAAGATGATTTTATGGATAGTTTTGGGGAGGATTAAACCGTGATATTCAAGAGATACTAATTCATGAAGAGTGTTATCCTATGGACCATTTGTTTCATCTTGCTTGCAAAGCTGAACAGGAAATAAAACGACGTGTTGGCCACGAGGAGAACAAGCGCACGGTGCACATTCCAAGAGTTGATATGATTGTTCCTTCAACTACTAGCCATACGATGACAACCACATCCGTTGTTGTCCGGACAACATCACCTCCACCACGTGACACATCGCCCCCGAGAGTGGCTACATCATCTGAGTTGATCATAAGAGGTAACGACAAAGGTACTGATCTTCCATCTCTACATGATAATGATGAATGCCTTGTCAATTTGAATGCACCATCTGATGAGCTACCCACTACTTTGATCACACCACCTATTTTAGAGGACTACGTTGATAATTTGACTTTGCCATGTGATCAAACAACTGAAATGCCAACAATTTTAAGTGCACCCATTGAATTAACTATTGATGCAAAAGAACCAATGTTTAATCATTTTGATATGACCTCTAATCTTGGTGATGATTCTGTGTTGAATGACTTATTGCATGTTTGCTTATTTAAGCATGTTGTAGCATGTAAATTTGATGCAAGTAAGGTTTATTCACCAATGTTGGGATGGTTTAATGATGAACATTGTCAATCTTTTGAAATGAATAAGAGCTTCACTTATATGTGCAAACTGAGTTGCAATATTTTCATGCCTTCTACTTCTTGTGCTAATTTTTTGGCTTTAGATTTTATGAACTATGCAAGTTACTCATCTATTCATGTGTCATATATGCAAAAATCAAGGGAAGTAAAAATGGATGACATATACATATACAACATGTACACCTTGTCTCTTTTGTTAGCCACATTTCAGATTAAGCAACGCCGAGGACGGCTTTATTTTCAAGAAGGGGAGGATGATGAGGACATGACTACCTTGGATATGACCAAAAATATTGCATATATGCATATTTGTCAGGTGATTTCTAGTGCAAACTATTCAATAATCTATTTGTGTTATCCAAAACAAAAATACTTCACACACTTTTGTGTTTTGTCTAATTGCAGGTGTATGGGACATTTGTACAATCCACATATGAAGATAAGGAAGAAAGAGATGTTTATTTGCGGTCCAAAAAGTTCTCTCACGTCACTTTTGGCCCAAGATAAGATAGAGTCCAAGTCTCTCACGTTCTGGATTCAGATTCGGACTGCACAGACATACCTGACTCAAAACGCACACAAGTTTTTCATACGGACTCCGAATTGGGTGATTCTTTTTTTGTTGGAAACTAGATTTCGTGCACTTTCCAACCCAATTGGAATCACCTTCAAATTCGTCCGGAGTGTTGAGTTGTGGACGAAACAATCTGATGCTACAGCAGAATCCGAGTCAAACTACAAGTCCAAAGGTGTTACATCACCTCCACTTGGGCCCATTGGCCTTGTACGACCTAGATTTAGTTTTAGGCTGCCTTGGGACGTCCTCCCACCTCCTTGGCCGCCACCCCTTGCTCCTATATAAGTAGATCCATCTAGTAGCTTTTCCTTGGGATTTGTTTAGTTAAAAGTTAGCCATTGCAACTTCGTGTACTTCGTTTGTGTCCAACGACCAGACCAAGACCGCTTACGGATCCCCACCATTATCAATACTTCATATATATTCGCAATATTCAGATTGCTTTATCATATTCTTGCTCGTTCTTCGATTGCTTGCAGGAATAGACCTTCGTGGTCAGGTTGATCGTGCTCCAGCGTGGTCAATAACCTCTCGGAGTTGGTTTAGCGATTGCTCAGGCGCAACGTCGTGCACGTTTGTAGTCGGATCGTCAAAGTCGTCTCCACTAAATCGATAGTTACCATCTCATCGAAAGATCGAGACACCCTCGCCTCTATCAAGTGGTATCAGTTTTCAGGTTGCTCGGTGAGAATTTCCAGTTTTTCCTAGATTAGATTTATTTTCTTACCTATTGTCCAAGAAAAAGCCACAAAACAAAAGTTAGATCTATTCATCCTTTGTCCTAGCCAGACTGAGCCTTTGCAATTTTCTTTTCATTGTTTGCATTATTGAATTATCGGTTGCATCGCTGTGTCGAGTTGCTGGTCTTAGTGTCTAGTTCCTTTAGAGTTTCGAGTTCTGTTCACATTAGTCACGCAGTCGCTGCATCATTATCCCATCCGCTGTCCACCATCCCATCCACCAATTTCCACCATGTGCTACGCACTATTTATTGTCATAATCATAGTTGAGGTCACTCACATCTTCGCCTGATCGAATCTGCATCTTATCTAGTTTGTCTTGGAAAGAGGGAGAAAAAGAAGATAAAGAAAAAAAAAGAGAAAAAAGGAAAGAAAAAAAGAAAAAGAGGGAGAAGAAAAAGAAAAAAAAGGCGTGAGAAAAAAAAGAGAGAAGAAAAAAAAATTGGATCTATCTAGAATCAATCTCGTACCTGAATTCGGATTGGAATCTGTTTTGCGCACTGTTCAGTCAAACAGGTATATCTTCCTCATACGAAGTCCGTTTTGGCTCCGTGAGTACTCAAATTGAAGATAGCGACGAGCCGCATCTAAATAGTTGCAGAAGCAAGTTTAATATTTGACACCTCCAAATCGGCTTCTAAATAGGTCTTTTTGCCCTCCGAAGTTCGTGAACACAACTTGTTCCAATTTTTCAGGCCAGTTTTAGAATTCTTTGACTCCTCATATCAACTCGGAATTGAGTGATTCTTTTTGCATTGGAAAGCTTGAGTTAGTAGCATTCTTTGAAAGAATTTATCAGAAAATTGTCTCAAACTTTTCAAGAGGAAAGTTGGAGAGAGAGTTGTTGTATATCCTGCTTGGCAGTTGTTTTTCATCATTATCTTCACTGCCGTTGTGATCTTCACTTATATCTTGCTGTCAAGAGCTACTTAGTATCCTTCATTGATGCTAGTTGTGCTACGCCGTGACCTTATTAGTGTTCTAGGCTCGCGTCTCTAGTCCGGTCTAGCCTAGGACCAGCACAGTTCCGTCGTTGAGCGTTTATTCAACATTGCATCTTTGAATTGATTATTGCTAATCTTTTGCTACCATATATAGCCAACCCAGCTCCACATATTTCTACACCGTGTATACGTACGCTCCCCTGGCAATCGCTTTACTCAATATTCGGAGTTACTTGACACTGCTGGTTGCCGATCACCGCCTGCTGCATGGTAAGAACTTGTAAGACATTGATATTTGCTTTACTGTGAGCGTTTTACCACCACATCCTAGTAGTTATAGGAACATTATTTTTGGGTTTTGTTTCTTGTTCTACTAATCATGACAGGATCCAGAGTCAATTCATGGGCTTTGTCGATCGCGGGAGACGTGCCACCACCTTTGCAAATACCACAACCGTCACGAGAGGTGCACAAACATCCAAATGCACATGATCAGGTTAATGTATCTATACCACCATTTAATGGTCGTTTTAAACCTGCTTTATATATTGAATGGGAGTTCGACATAGAAAATATATTTGCTTCCCATAATTTCGATGAACATAAAAAGGTTAAGGTTGCGGTTGGTTCTTTCACTGGTTATGCTTTGGTTTGGTGGAGTGAATATTGTCGGTTACACCCTGATTATATACCTACTACTTGGGATGATTTGAAACTTGCCATGCGACATACTTTCGTCCCTGCTTATTATACTCGTGACATGATTAAGAAGTTGCAACACTTAAAACAAGATAGTGAAACTGTAACAAAATATTATGATGATTTACAAACTACCTTGTTGCATTCCTCTTTAGAAGAAAGTGAAGATGATTTTATGGATAGATTTTGGGGAGGATTAAACCGTGATATTCAAGAGATACTAATTCATGAAGAGTGTTATCCTATGGACCATTTGTTTCATCTTGCTTGCAAAGCTGAACAGGAAATAAAACGACGTGTTGGCCACGAGGAGAACAAGCGCACGGTGCACATTCCAAGAGTTGATATGATTGTTCCTTCAACTACTAGGCATACTATGACAACCACATCCGTTGTTGTCAGGACTACATCACCTCCACCATGTGACACATCACCCCCGAGAGTGGCTACATCATCTGAGTTGATCATAAGAGGTAATGACAAAGGTACTGATCTTCCATCTCTACATGAGAATGATGAATGCCTTGTCAATTTGAATGCACCATCTGATGAGCAACACACTACTTTGAACACACCACCTATTTTAGAGGACTACGTTGATAATTTGACTTTGCCATGTGATCAAACAACTGAAATACCAACAATTTTGAGTGCACCCATTGAATTAACTATTGATGCAAAAGAACCAATGTTTAATCATTTTGATATGACCTCTAATCTTGGTGATGATTCTGTGTTGAATGACTTATTGCATGTTTGCTTATTTAAGCATGTTGTAGCATGTAAATTTGATGCAAGTAAGGTTTATTCACCAATGTTGGGATGGTTTAATGATGAACATTGTCAATCTTTTGAAATGAATAAGAGCTTCACTTATATGTGCAAACTGAGTTGCAATATTTTCATGCCTTCTACTTCTTGTGCTAATTTTTTGGCTTTAGATTTTATGAACTATGCAAGTTACTCATCTATTCATGTGTCATATATGCAAAAATCAAGGGAAGTAAAAATGGATGACATATACATATACAACATGTACACCTTGTCTCTTTTGTTAGCCACATTTCAGATTAAGCAACGCCGAGGACGGCTTTATTTTCAAGAAGGGGAGGATGATGAGGACATGACTACCTTGGATATGACCAAAAATATTGCATATATGCATATTTGTCAGGTGATTTCTAGTGCAAACTATTCAATAATCTATTTGTGTTATCCAAAACAAAAATACTTCACACACTTTTGTGTTTTGTCTAATTGCAGGTGTATGGGACATTTGTACAATCCACATATGAAGATAAGGAAGAAAGAGATGTTTATTTGCGGTCCAAAAAGTTCTCTCACGTCACTTTTGGCCCAAGATAAGATAGAGTCCAAGTCTCTCACGTTCTGGATTCAGATTCGGACTGCACAGACATACCTGACTCAAAACGCACACAAGTTTTTCATACGGACTCCGAATTGGGTGATTCTTTTTTTGTTGGAAACTAGATTTCGTGCACTTTCCAACCCAATTGGAATCACCTTCAAATTCGTCCGGAGTGTTGAGTTGTGGACGAAACAATCTGATGCTACAGCAGAATCCGAGTCAAACTACAAGTCCAAAGGTGTTACATCACCTCCACTTGGGCCCATTGGCCTTGTACGACCTAGATTTAGTTTTAGGCTGCCTTGGGACGTCCTCCCACCTCCTTGGCCGCCACCCCTTGCTCCTATATAAGTAGATCCATCTAGTAGCTTTTCCTTGGGATTTGTTTAGTTAAAAGTTAGCCATTGCAACTTCGTGTACTTCGTTTGTGTCCAACGACCAGACCAAGACCGCTTACGGATCCCCACCATTATCAATACTTCATATATATTCGCAATATTCAGATTGCTTTATGATATTCTTGCTCGTTCTTCGATTGCTTGCAGGAATAGACCTTCGTGGTCAGGTTGATCGTGCTCCAGCTTGGTCAATAACCTCTCGGAGTTGGTTTAGCGATTGCTCAGGCGCAACGTCGTGCACGTTTGTAGTCGGATCGTCAAAGTCGTCTCCACTAAATCGATAGTTACCATCTCATCGAAAGATCGAGACACCCTCGCCTCTATCATATAACTACTAGGATGTGGTGGTAAAACGCTCACAGTAAAGCAAATATCAATGTCTTACAAGTTCTTACCATGCAGCAGGCGGTGATCGGCAACCAGTGGTGTCAAGTAACTCCGAATATTGAGTAAAGCGATTGCCAGGGGAGCGTACGTATACACGGTGTAGAAATATGTGGAGCTGGGTTGGCTATATATGGTAGCAAAAGATTAGCAATAATCAATTCAAAGATGCAATGTTGAATAAACGCTCAACGACGGTACTGTGCTGGTCCTAGGCTAGACCGGACTAGAGACGCGAGCCTAGAACACTAATGAGGTCACGGCGTAGCACAACTAGCATCAATGAAGGATACTAACTAGCTCTTGACAGCAAGATATAAGTGAAGATCACAACAGCAATGAAGATAATGAGGTGAAACAACAGCCAAGCAGGATATATCAACAACTTTGTCTCCAACTTTCCTCTGAAAAAGTTTGTGCCGATTTTTTTGTTTTTTTTTCTTCTCTCTTTTTTTTCCTCACACTTTTTTTTTCTTTCTCTCCTTTTTTTTCTCTGACTTTTTTTTTCCTTTTTTTCTCTCTTTTTTTTCTCTCTTTTTTTCTCCCTCTTTCCAAAACAAACTAGATAAGATGCAGATTGGATCAAGTGAAGATGTGAACGATCTCAACTATTATTATGACAATGAATGGTGGGTAGCACGTGGTGGAAATTGATGGATGGGTGGTGGACAGCGGAAGAGATAATGATGCAGCGGTGGCGTGACTAATGTGAACAGAACTCGAAACTCTAAACGAACTAGGCACTAAGACCAGCAACTCGACACGACGATGCAATCGATAATTCAACTATGCAATCAATGAAAAGAAAATTGCAAAGGCTCAGACTGGCTTGGACCAAGGATGAATAGATCTAACTCTTTTTTGTGGCTTTTTCTTGGACAATAGGTAAGAAAGTAAATCTAATCTAGGAAAACTAGAAATTCTCACCGAGCAACCTGAAAACTGATACCACTTGATAGAGGCGGAGTGTCCCGATCTTTCGATGAGATGATAACTATCGATTTGGTGGAGACGACTTTGACGATCCGACTACAAACGTGCAACGACGTTGTGCCTTAGCAATCGCTAAACCAACTCCGAGAGGTTATTGACCACGCCGGAGCACGATCAACCTGACCACGAAGGTCTATTCCTGCAAGCAATCGAAGAACAAGCAAGAATATGATAAAAGTAATCTGAATATCGCGAATATGTATGAAGTATTGATAATGGTGGGGATCCGAAAAGTGGTCTTGGTCTGGTCGTTGGACACAAATGAAGCACACGAAGTTGCAATGGCTAACTTTTAACTAAACAAATCCCAAGGAAAAGCTACTAGATGGATCTACTTATATAGGAGCAAGGGGTGGCGGCCAAGGAGGTGGGAGGACGTCCCAAGGCAGCCTAAAACTAAATCTACGTCGTACAAGGCCAATGGGCCCAAGTGGAGGTGATGTAACACCTTTGGACTTGTAGTTTGACTCGGATTCTGCTGCAGCATCAGATTGTTTCGTCCAAAACTCAACGCTCCGGACGAATTTGAAGGTGATTCCAATTAGGTTGGAAAGTGCACGAAATCTAGTTTCCAACAAAAAAAGAATCACCCAATTCGGAGTCCGTATGAAAAACTTGTGTCCGTTTTGAGTCAGGTGTGTCTGTGCAGTCCGAATCTGAATCCAGAACGTGAGAGACTTGGACTCTATCTTCTCTTGGGCCAAAAGTGACGTGAGAGAACTTTTTGGACAGCAAATAAACATCTCTTTCTTCCTTATCTTCATATGTGGATTGTACAAATGTCCCATACACCTGCAATTAGACAAAACACAAAAGTGTGTGAAGTATTTTTGTTCTGGATAACATAAATAGATTATTGAATAGTTTGCACTAGAAATCACCTGACAAATATGCATATATGCAATATTTTTGGTCATATCCAAGGTAGTCATGTCCTCATCATAGGTGGTACAAGGCTCATGGGCCCAAGTGGAGGTGATGCAACACCTTTGGACTTGTTGTTTGACTCGGATTCTGTTGCAGCGTCTGATTGTTTCGTCGATATCTCAACACTCCGGACAAATTTGAAGGTGAATCCAATTGGGCTGGAAAGAGCACAAAATCTAGATTCGAACAAAAAAAGAATCACCCAATTCGGAGTCCGTATGAAAACGTTGTTGGCGTTTTGAGTCAGGTATGTCTGTGCAGTCCGAATCTGAATCCAGAACGTGAGAGACTTGAACTCTATCTTCTCTTGGCCCAAAAGTGACGTGAGAGAACTTTTTGAACAGCACTTAAACATCTCTTTCTCCCTTATCTTCATATGTGAATTGTACAAATGTCCCATACACCTGCAATTAGACAAAACACAAAAGTGTGTGAAGTATTTTTGTTCTGGATAACATAAATAGATTATTGAATAGTTTGCACTAGAAATCACCTGACAAATATGCATGTATGCAATATTTTTGGTCGTATCCAAGGTAGTCATGTCCTCATCATCCGGTACGGATGAGCAATACTCTATCTTAAATGAGCTATCACAATGCTAACCCTATCTAGGAGGTGGGAGTGGTCTTTATATAGTCTTAGTGCAAAAGAGGGGTGATGCGGAGCATCCCACGTTCATCCCCCTATACACTCCAACTACTCTCCAAGCCCCAAGGATACATAAGATGAGACCTCGACTATGCGCCATTGGACACAAGGTGAACCCGTTCCTAAATGCTTCCCCTTTCCATTCGTGCGAGACATGGTTGCTACTTCAAGCGCGGACCTTGTGCATACTCAGGTACACCTGAGGAGACCATGAAGAACCCAAGGACCAAGGCCAAGCGTGCGCTGAAGCAAAGGAAGAAGAAGGAAGAAGAGTCTGCTGCTACAGCAGCCGGACATCCGGCCATGTCCCGGACATCCGGCCCAACCACCAGAAATCTGGCCTCCATCACAGAATGCATCTGGAAGCGACCCCGACAGCCCGGACATCCGGTCCCGTGCCCCGGACATCCGCCTCCTCCCGAAGCCCCGGACATCCGGCCCTCCTCGCCGGAAATCCGGCCCCTGGTATCCAGAGAGCAACCGCAGGGCACCCAGGCCAGCCCGGACATCCGGCCTCCCCGCCCGGACATCCGGCCCGTCGCGAAGCCCCGGACATCCGGCCCCCCAGCCCAGACATCCGGCGCCTGTCTGCGCACAGAGAGCAGGCCAAGGGCCCATGTATCCCCCTCTCACTTACCCCTTCATGGGCTAGCACTATATATACTACCCCACCTCCTCCCAGTTAGGGGTAGCCTTGATTTAGCTCATTTGTAAGATAGAGCCTCGCTCATCCATCAGATCTCCTCCTCGTGAGAGACCGGGGGCTCTTCGGAGAAGATCCATTTGGATTCAAGACCCCTTTACGGGAAGATCCCCTCGTGGATTCAAGACCTCCTCTCGGAGAAGAACGGTTACTCTTGTATCTTTCCTTTGTTGATTTTGAATCTTGTGCTACCTTATGTGTTCGGTGATCTAGCTCTTGTGTGATCGATTACTTGTCGGTGGAGTGATTCTCTCGTTTCTCCCCGTGTTTTCCCTTGTGTTTTCCGCGCGTTCTTTGTGTTTTACCATACGATCCACTCCAAACATGAAAGATCGGCCCCTAGAGTTCCGCCCTACATCATCTTGGTATCATGAGCCACGTTGATCATGTTTTTGGAGCCCCTACCCCGTGTTTTCTAGCTTGATTTTGTTGGTTTCGTCCTAAATCCGAAAATCCACACCAAAAATAGCCCCCAAATTTTTTTGTGATTTGTTGGTTTGATGATGTTTTGTTGATTTTGATTCATGGATTTTCTTGGTTTCGAGTGGATCTAGCATCTCCCCAAGTTTCCCCACCTTTCATCCATGAAATCTCTCCAATTTTGCCCCCGAAATCATCAATTTCCGCCCCAAAATCGAGTTCCTCGAGTTCATCCTCGGATTTGGAGCCCGGACATCCGGCCCGACCCCCGGACATCCGGCCAGCCCGGACATCCGCCCATTAGCCCGGACATCCGGCTCCTGGAGCGCATTTTCGCGCAAGTTTCTGGACATCAGGTCCCGGAAATCCGGCCCGATCCCCGGATGTCCGACCCCTGGGATTTCAGCTTTTTCCGTTTCACCGTTTTGACCATAACTAATTCATCCGGAGTCCGATTTTGATGTTCTTTAGCTCGTTTTGAAGCTATTGACATCCCCCATCCCACAGAAATACCACCAACACAATTTGACTCCATCAAATTTCAAAAATTTGTCAAGTTTGCCTAGGCCCTCCACCATATCATCCGCATAGCCACCACCGACTTCCGCAACCTAACCCATTTTGTTCCCCATAGCATTAGTGGTTGCTTGAGTAGTGATTCGAGTCTCTTAAGGTGTTTCGGCTACTTAGGGACGATTGCTTCTTCATCAACCACCACCACCACTTCCGCATAGGCGTGCCCACCATACACTTCCGCCACCCCCAACTTAACCCAATAGTTGTTTGAGTTATGGCTTGTGTCTCCTAAGGTGTTTCGGCTACTTAGGGACGGCAACTTCAACTTCGACACGTGTATAGACATCACTCCACTTCCGCATTGCCTAGTGCAAACCACCACCGCTTTCCCCTACCACCATTTTGACATTTGACGTTTGAGATTTTGAGTTCACGAATTTTTCCGTTTCCTAAGGTGTTTCGGCTACTTAGGGACGAGTCTCCATCATCTTGGTTTCTACATCAAGAACACCGCTATTCATCATCGTCGGACGGTAACCTCCATATCATCTTGGTATCGTGGTAACCCTCCATTGTATATTCCCCTTGCCATTGCATTGTTAACCCCTAGCCCATTTTGCGTTACTTGCCTATCGAGACTAGCCATTTGAGTATTGCCGACAACGTTACTTGTGCACATTAGTGATCATACTTCCCATAGCATACATACCAATATCATCGTGGTGCATATATTGGTATCACATCTTGTGTCACAAGTTTGTTCCCGCATATACACAATTGCTATCTTGGTTTGTGCATTGTGCAAAGTGGCCATACAAAAAAAGAGAATAAAGCTTTTAAGCAAAGAAAAAGAGAGAGCAAAGAGCTTGTAAGCAAGTGCCATAGCATCATACCACATTGCACATAAGATTGTCATATCCGATCATCTTGGATCATCTTGAGAGAAACACCGGGAACCATACATACATAGCATGATAGAGGCAAAGGTGTCCCGTCTTTTGATGAGATGATGGATATCGCTTTGGTGGAAGTCGACTTTGACGATCCGACTACGAACGTGCGAGGACGTCGCGCCTTAGCAATCGCTAAACCAACTCCGAGAGGTTATTGACCACGCCGGAGCACGATCAACCTGACCACGAGGGTCTGTTTCCTGCGAGCAAACGAAGAACAAGCAAGAAACTGAGATTGCAATCTGGATATTGCGAATATAAGATGAAAGCTTTATTGATCAAGGTGGGGTTCTGTGACGCCTTTGTCTGGTCGTTGAACACAAACGAAGTACGCGAAGTTGCAGCTATGGTGAACTTTTAATCTAAACAAAACCCAAAGTCTAAACGATGCCCTAAGGGCTGTATATATGGAGGAAGAGGGGGGAATTTCGTGGCCCTTGGTGGAGAGGTCCGAAATCAACCCTATCTCTTGTTTCCCCACACATACGGACTCTAAAAATAGCCTATACTTATGTATTTCGAAATTACATGGGCCTGGCCCAATAATAAGGTGACGCAGCACCTAAAATAGCCTCGGGGCGAAATTTATGAAGTGGCATCTTGTATATTTCGTCCAAGGCTTCATGCACCCATTATGGTGGCTTCAAAGTCCTGAAATCATCACTTGTAACTCCGTTCTTGTTCCCCTTGCGCATGCCATCATCTCCATGCTTGTTCTTGCTCCAATGTTCATCCTTCTCCAAGCTAGGCCCTTCATTTGTAAGCAAAACAAATGTATCCAATTTAGGCAGCATCATATTCTCATGAACATTAGAATCATTACCAAGAAACGAAAGTACCTGGTAATTTAGTTGGCGTGCACGAGCTCTAGTAATTGGTCCAGTATGTATAGCAGCAGGGGCTGTGGGTGTAACAATTGTATTGATGTCCTCCTCATCCTCCCCTTCTTGAAATGAAGTCGTCCTCGACGGAAGTTCATCTTCCCCACCCAAATAAAGCTTCAAATCTGCAATGTTAAAAGTGGGACTAACCCCAAAATCTGCAGGCAGCTCAAGTTTATATGCATTATCATTTATTTTCTCTAACACCTTAAAGGGACCATCAGCACGTGGCATTAGCTTTGATTTGCGCAAATCAGGAAATCTATCCTTACGCAAATGTAACCAAACAAGATCTCCAGGTGCAAACACAACATGTTTTCTACCCTTATCTCCAGCAAGTTTATATTTAGCATTCATACGCTCAATGTTTTCCTTAGTTAACTCATGCATTTTTAAAATCAATTCAGCACGTTGTTTAGCATCAAAATTAACCTTCTCCGAAGATGGAAGAGACAACAAATCAATAGGTGCACGAGGTAGGAAACCATACACAACTTCAAAAGGGCACATCTTAGTAGTAGAATGCAATGAACGATTATAAGGAAATTCAATATGAGGCAAGCATTCCTCCCACATTTTCTTATTATTCTTCAAAACAGCCCTAAGCATAGTAGACAACGTTCTATTGACTACTTCAGTTTGTCCATCAGTTTGGGGGTGACAAGTAGTACTAAAAAGCAGTTTAGTCCCCAACTTAGCCCATAAACATCTCCAAAAGTGGCTAAGAAATTTAGTATCACGATCTGAAACAATACTATTTGGCACACCATGCAAGCGAATAATTTCACGAAAGAACAAATCAGCAACATTAACAGCATCATCGCTTTTATGACATGGTATAAAGTGTGCCATTTTTGAGAATCTATCCACGACAACAAATATGCTATCCCTCCCCTTCTTTGTTCGAGGTAAACCTAAAACAAAGTCCATAGATATATCCTCCCAAGGAACACTAGGTACAGGCAAAGGCATATATAAACCATGAGGATTGAGTCGTGACTTAGCTTTTTGACATGTAGTGCATCGAGCAATAAAACGCTCAACATCCCGTATCATCTTTGGCCAAAAGAAATGTGTAGCAAGTACGTCCTCCGTCTTCTTCACGCCAAAGTGTCCCATTAATCCTCCTCCATGCGCCTCCTGCAACAACAAAAGACGAATGGAGCTAGCTGGAATGCATAGCTTGTTAGCACGAAACACAAATCCATCGTTAACGACAAACTTGTTCCACATTCTTCCTTCTTTACAATTCTGCATTACATCTTTAAAATCAGCATCATGCACATATTGATCTTTGATGGTCTCCAAACCAAATATTTTGAAGTCAAGTTGTGAAAGCATAGTATAGCGACGAGACAATGCATCAGCAATAACATTTTCTTTTCCCTTCTTGTGTTTAATGACATAAGGGAAAGTCTCAATGAATTCAACCCATTTAGCATGTCTACGATTCAGTTTAGCTTGACTTTTAATATGTTTCAAAGATTCATGATCAGAATTTATAACAAATTCTTTGGGCCATAAATAATGTTGCCATGTTTCTAAAGTCCGAACAAGAGCATATAATTCTTTATCATAAGTAGAATAATTCAGACTAGGCCCACTCAATTTTTCAGAAAAGTATGCAACAGGTTTGCCATCTTGTAATAACACACCTCCTAATCCAATTCCACTAGCATCACATTCAAGCTCAAAAGTCTTATTAAAATCAGGAAGTTGGAGTAAAGGAGCATGTGTCAACTTATCTTTCAATACCGTGAAGGCTTCTTCCTGTGCGGTACCCCAAACAAAAGGCACATCCTTCTTTGTAAGCTCGTTGAGAGGTGCAGCAATGGTACTGAAATCTCTCACAAAACGCCTATAGAATCCAGCGAGGCCAAGAAAACTCCTCACTTGTGTGACCGTTTTGGGCTGCGGCCAACTCTCAATAGCTTCAATCTTGGCTTTGTCAACTTCAATTCCCTGTGGAGTAACAACATAGCCAAGAAAAGATACTCGGTCGGTGCAAAAGGTGCACTTCCCAAGGTTACCAAACAAACGTGCATCACGTAGAGCAATAAAAACAGCACGTAAATGTTCCAAATGTTCTTCCAAAGATCTGCTATAAATCAGTATATCATCAAAATAGACTACCACAAATCGTCCAATGAAAGCACGTAAAACTTCGTTCATTAGTCTCATGAAAGTACTAGGCGCATTAGTTAACCCAAAAGGCATGACTAATGATGAGGACATCAATACAATTGTTACACCCACAGCCCCTGCTGCTATACATACTGGACCAATTACTAGAGCTCGTGCACGCTAACTAAATTACCAGGTACTTTCGTTTCTTGGTAATGATTCTAATGTTCATGAGAATATGATGCTGCCTAAATTGGATACATTTGTTTTGCTTACAAATGAAGGGCCTAGCTTGGAGAAGGATGAACATTGGAGCAAGAACAAGCATGGAGATGATGGCATGCGCAAGGGGAACAAGAACGGAGTTACAAGTGATGATTTCAGGACTTTGAAGCCACCATAATGGGTGCATGAAGCCTTGGACGAAATATACAAGATGCCACTTCATAAATTTCGTCCCGAGGCTATTTTAGGTGCTGCGTCACCTTATTATTGGGCCAGGCCCATGTAATTTCGAAATACATAAGTATATGCTATTTTTAGAGTCCGTATGTGTGGGGAAACAAGAGATAGGGTTGATTTCGGACCCCTCCACCAAGGGCCACGAAATTCCCCCCTCTTCCTCCATATATACAGTCCTTAGGGCATCGTTTAGACTTTGGGTTTTGTTTAGATTAAAAGTTCGCCATAGCTGCAACTTCGCGTACTTCGTTTGTGTTCAACGACCAGACAAAGGCGTCACAGAACCCCACCTTGATCAATAAAGCTTTCATCTTATTTTCGCAATATCCAGAATTGCAATCTCAGTTTCTTGCTTGTTCTTCGTTTGCTCGCAGGAAACAGACCCTCGTGGTCAGGTTGATCGTGCTCCGGCGTGGTCAATAACCTCTCCGAGTTGGTTTAGCGATTGCTAAGGCGCGACGTCCTCGCACGTTCGTAGTCGGATCGTCAAAGTCGACTGCCACCAAAGCGATATCCATCATCTCATCGAAAGACGGGACACCTTTGACTCTATCATATGCTATCCCTCCCCTTCTTTGTTCGAGGTAAACCTAAAACAAAGTCCATAGATATATCCTCCCAAGGAACACTAGGTACAGGCAAAGGCATATATAAACCATGAGGATTGAGTCGTGACTTAGCTTTTTGACATGTAGTGCAGCGAGCAATAAAACGCTCAACATCCCGTCTCATCTTTGGCCAAAAGAAATGTGTAGCAAGTACGTCCTCCGTCTTCTTCACGCCAAAGTGTCCCATTAATCCTCCTCCATGCGCCTCCTGCAACAACAAAGGACGAACGGAGCTAGCTGGAATGCATAGCTTGTTAGCACGAAACACAAATCCATCGTTAACGACAAACTTGTTCCACATTCTTCCTTCTTTACAATTCTGCATTACATCTTTAAAATCAGCATCATGCACATATTGATCTTTGATGGTCTCCAAACCAAATATTTTGAAGTCAAGTTGTGAAAGCATAGTATAGCGACGAGACAATGCATCAGCAATAACATTTTCTTTTCCCTTCTTGTGTTTAATGACATAAGGGAAAGTCTCAATGAATTCAACCCATTTAGCATGTCTACGATTCAGTTTAGCTTGACTTTTAATATGTTTTAATGATTCATGATCAGAATGTATAACAAATTCTTTGGGCCATAAATAATGTTGCCATGTTTCTAAAGTCCGAACAAGAGCATATAATTCTTTATCATAAGTAGAATAATTCAGACTAGGCCCACTCAATTTTTCAGAAAAGTATGCAACAGGTTTGCCATCTTGTAATAACACACCTCCTAATCCAATTCCACTAGCATCACACTCAAGCTCAAAAGTCTTATTAAAATCAGGAAGTTGGAGTAAAGGAGCATGTGTCAACTTATCTTTCAATACCGTGAAGGCTTCTTCCTGTGCGGTACCCCAAACAAAAGGCACATCCTTCTTTGTAAGCTCGTTGAGAGGTGCAGCAATGGTGCTGAAATCTCTCACAAAACGCCTATAGAATCCAGCGAGGCCAAGAAAACTCCTCACCTGTGTGACCGTTTTGGGCTGCGGCCAACTCTCAATAGCTTCAATCTTGGCTTTGTCAACTTCAATTCCCTGTGGAGTAACAACATAGCCAAGAAAAGATACTCGGTCGGTGCAAAAGGTGCACTTCCCAAGGTTACCAAACAAACGTGCATCACGTAGAGCAATAAAAACAACACGTAAATGTTCCAAATGTTCTTCCAAAGATCTGCTATAAATCAGTATATCATCAAAGTAGACTACCACAAATCGTCCAATGAAAGCACGTAAAACTTCGTTCATTAATCTCATGAAAGTACTAGGTGCATTAGTTAATCCAAAAGGCATGACTAACCACTCATATAATCCAAACTTAGTTTTAAATGCTGTTTTCCATTCATCTCCCAATTTCATACGAATTTGATGGTAGCCACTACGCAAATCAACTTTGGAGAATATTGTAGAGCCACTCAATTCATCAAGCATATCATCTAGCCTAGGAATAGGATGACGATAACGAATAGTAATATTATTAATGCCTCTACAATCAACACACATACGTGATGTACCATCCTTTTTCGGCACTAGAATAATAGGAACAGCACAAGGTCTAAGGGATTCGCGTATATAACCTTTGTCGAGAAGCTCTTGTACTTGACGCATAATCTCCTTCGTCTCCTCTGGATTGGTACGGTATGGTGCACGGTTTGGCAGTGAAGCACCGGGAATTAAGTCAATCTGATGCTCAATCCCTCGAATAGGCGGTAATCCCGGTGGCACGTCTTGTGGAAAAACGTCAGCGAACTCCTGCAAAATGTTAGTGACAGCAGGAGGCAAAGAGGAAGGCACGTCCTCGAATGAAAATAATGCCTCTTTGCACACAAAAGCATAGCAAACAGATTTGCTGAAATCTAGCTCATCAATATCAGATTTGGTGGCAAATAAACATGCACTTTTCAATTTAATTTCAGAAGCAACACTAGATGGTTTATTATTAGGCTTCATTTGTTGCTCAAATTCTTTTGCCACAATCTGATTTTCACTCTTATTCTTCTCCTGTTGTGCTTTATTAGCTCTATTAATATCATCTTTCAAAATGGAATCAGGAGTCATAGGAAGCAAAGTAATATTTTTATCCTTATGATAGAGGCGGAGGTGTCCCGTCTTTCGATGAGATGGTGGATTTCGCTTTGGTGGAAGTCGACTTTGACGATCCGACTACGAACGTGCGAGGACGTCGCGCCTTAGCAATCGCTAAACCAACTCCGAGAGGTTATTGACCACGCCGGAGCACGATCAACCTGACCACGAGGGTCTGTTTCCTGCGAGCAAACGAAGAACAAGCAAGAAACTAAGATTGCAATCTGGATATTGCGAATATAAGATGAAAGCTTTATTGATCTAGGTGGGGTTCTGTGACGCCTTTGTCTGGTCGTTGAACACAAACGAAGTACGCGAAGTTGCAGCTATGGCGAACTTTTAATCTAAACAAAACCCAAAGTCTAAACGATGCCCTAAGGGCTGTATATATGGAGGAAGAGGGGGGAATTTCGTGGCCCTTGGTGGAGGGGTCCGAAATCAACCCTATCTCTTGTTTCCCCACACATACGGACTCTAAAAATAGCCTATACTTATGTATTTCGAAATTACATGGGCCTGGCCCAATAATAAGGTGACGCAGCACCTAAAATAGCCTCGGGACGAAATTTATGAAGTGGCATCTTGTATATTTCGTCCAAGGCTCCATGCACCCATTATGGTGGCTTCAAAGTCCTGAAATCATCACTTGTAACTCCGTTCTTGTTCTTGCTCCAATGTTCATCCTTCTCCAAGCTAGGCCCTTCATTTGTAAGCAAAACAAATGTATCCAATTTAGGCAGCATCATATTCTCATGAACATTAAAATCATTACCAAGAAACGAAAGTACCTAGTAATTTAGTTGGCGTGCACGAGCTCTAGTAATTGGTCCAGTATGTATAGCAGCAGGGGCTGTGGGTGTCCCTTGTCTTAAACGCTGCAATTTTTGAAGCAATTCACGTTGATAATATGGTGGAACCCAACGCGTACGCATAGCAGTTTTCAAAGCAGCCCAAGTAGTTGGAATAGGATATAATCTACAATGTTCAGACCACCATACACATGCAAAACTAGTGAAAGCACAAACAGCAGCAACAACTCGTCTCTCCTCAGGATATTGTAAACATGTAAATCGTTGTTCAGTTTCTAACTCCCAAGTAAGATATATATCAGGAACATATCTACCCTCAAATGGTGGAATATTCAATTTCAGTTTAGGAATATGGACATCATCGCGTACCTGAGGTGGTGGTGCAGGCCTACCATGACGAATATATACCTGAGGTCGACCTGCTGGTGGTGGTGCTGGTGGCTGCTCGTAGATCTGATTTTGATCAACCTCATCCTCATAATCACCCGCATACTCATCATCCTCCTGGGTACCAGCAGGAGCAGTAGCAGGAGCCAAAGAAGCACCAACAGCAGTAGCAGCGGCACCAGAAGTTTGTCCTGTCTCAATAGGAACACGCTGTGCTCGTCCATACTGATTCAGAAGGGGGCGTAGTTGTTGTTGTTGCAGAGGTGCGACAGGTGCAGCCGGTGGTGGAAGACGCGCAAGCAGTTCATTAAATCTGTTATCGAGCTTTGTTTCGAACGTCTTCTCAAGGCCAGTGATCTTCTCCATGGCCTCCTCAAAATTGTTCAGCACATCTTGTACCTGTTCAGTCATCATTTGCTGAAACTTATCATGAAGCTCCTTGTTCGATAAGTTCTCCCAGTCAATCTCGTCGGCTTGTGATCCTGGCATGGTTAGCAGCAATAGAAACACACAAGAATATGATCCTACAGACTACTAAGAAGTGGTGGTGGTGTATCACAAATCCGTCAAGCAAATCTCAAATTCTTACCAGTTCTTACCCAGCAGCAGGCGGTGATCGGCAACCGTTGTAGTCAAAAACTCTCAAAGCTTGGATAGAGCGATTACCAGGGAGAGTCGAACACACGACGTAGATGTATGTGGAGCTGGGAAGGCTTATAGTATGGTAGCAAAAAGGGTCAGCAATAATCAATTCAGAGATGCAAAATTGAATAAACGTTCAACGACGGTACTGTGCTGGTCCTAGGCTAGACTGTGCTAGAGACGCGAGCCTAGAACACCAACAAAATCACGGCGCGGCACGTAAACAAGGGAAAAGCACACTCTGAAATTTTTCTTTCACTCTCTTTTTTTTTGCGCTCTTTTTTTTTGCGCTGCTTTTTTTTTTGCGAAAAAGCACTATAATGGCGAGTGTCTCAAAACTCTTCCTAGGTCAAACTGACAGGATGGGCACGAAAGTTTTTTGTTCAATTTTTTTTTTCGACTGCCCGGACCCAAAAACTGGAAACGGGTCAAAAAAAACTTCCTATAATGGCACCTGTCTCAAAACACTCAGAAACACCTAAAAATAGGATAGCCAGAAAATTTTTCGAAAAATGCGTTTTCGAAAAATTTTGGGCCTAAACGGAGCGTGGCTACCCGACTTTTTTTTCTTTTCCGAAACCTACTCCGGCAAGGAAACACGAATCGGAATCTGGATGGATCCCGAAAACAAACCTAATAAGCAAGGAACTCGGATTGGTGGTGGATATATGGTGGTGGTATATGGCAGCGGTGGTGGTAGCGGTGGTAGTATATGGATATGGATCGGTGGTGGTATATGGGCACGGATTGGTGGTGGTATATGGATACGGATTCGGAGCGATGGTGGTAGATGGCAGGGGCGATGATGATGGTGCGGCGGCGGCGTGACAACTTATGACCAGAACTCGAAACTCTAAAAGACTCGACGCTAAGACCAGCAACTAGACCGACGATGCAACCGCAAATTCAACAAAGCAAAACCCTAAAAAGATTATGCAAAGGCTCAGATTGGTTCGGATATGATGAACTAACCCTAATTTTTTTTGTGTGGCTTTTTCGTGGACTGTAGGTATGAAGAACAGACTCGATCTAAACTACGAAAAACTGTAAAATCTCACCGAGCAACCTGGAAAACTGATACCACTTGATAGAGGCAAAGGTGTCCCGTCTTTCGATGAGATGATGGATATCGCTTTGGTGGAAGTCGACTTTGACGATCCGACTACGAACGTGCGAGGACGTCGCGCCTTAGCAATCGCTAAACCAACTCCGAGAGGTTATTGACCACGCCGGAGCACGATCAACCTGACCACGAGGGTCTGTTTCCTGCGAGCAAACGAAGAACAAGCAAGAAACTGAGATTGCAATCTGGATATTGCGAATATAAGATGAAAGCTTTATTGATCAAGGTGGGGTTCTGTGACGCCTTTGTCTGGTCGTTGAACACAAACGAAGTACGCAAAGTTGCAGCTATGGCGAACTTTTAATCCAAACAAAACCCAAAGTCTAAACGATGCCCTAAGGGCTGTATATATGGAGGAAGAGGGGGGAATTTCGTGGCCCTTGGTGGAGGGGTCCAAAATCAACCCTATCTCTTGTTTCCCCACACATACGGACTCTAAAAATAGCCTATACTTATGTATTTCAAAATTACATGGGCCTGGCCCAATAATAAGGTGACGCAGCACCTAAAATAGCCTCGGGACGAAATTTATGAAGTGGCATCTTGTATATTTCGTCCAAGGCTTCATGCACCCATTATGGTGGCTTCAAAGTCCTGAAATCATCACTTGTAACTCCGTTCTTGTTCCCCTTGCGCATGCCATCATCTCCATGCTTGTTCTTGCTCCAATGTTCATCCTTCTCCAAGCTAGGCCCTTCATTTGTAAGCAAAACAAATGTATCCAATTTAGGCAGCATCATATTCTCATGAACATTAGAATCATTACCAAGAAACGAAAGTACCTGGTAATTTAGTTGGCGTGCACGAGCTCTAGTAATTGGTCCAGTATGTATAGCAGCAGGGGCTGTGGGTGTAACAATTGTATTGATGTCCTAATCAATATTGATGAGCTAGATTTCAGCAAATCTGTTTGCTATGCTTTTGTGTGCAAAGAGGCATTATTTTCATTCGAGGACGTGCCTTCCTCTTTGCCTCCTGCTGTCACTAACATTTTGCAGGAGTTCGCTGACGTCTTTCCACAAGACGTGCCACCGGGATTACCGCCTATTCGAGGGATTGAGCATCAGATTGACTTAATTCCCGGTGCTTCACTGCCAAACCGTGCACCATACCGTACAAATCCAGAGGAGACGAAGGAGATTATGCGTCAAGTACAAGAGCTTCTCGATAAAGGTTATATACGCGAATCCCTTAGTCCTTGTGCTGTTCCTATTATTCTAGTGCCGAAAAAGGATGGTACATCACGTATGTGTGTTGATTGTAGAGGCATTAATAATATTACTATTCGTTATCGTCATCCTATTCCTAGGCTAGATGATATGCTTGATGAATTGAGTGGCTCTACAATATTCTCCAAAGTTGATTTGCGTAGTGGATACCATCAAATTCGTATGAAATTGGGAGATGAATGGAAAACAACATTCAAAACTAAGTTTGGATTATATGAGTGGTTAGTCATGCCTTTCGGGTTAACTAATGCACCTAGTACTTTCATGAGATTAATGAACGAAGTTTTACGTGCTTTCATTGGACAATTTGTGGTAGTTTACTTTGATGACATATTGATTTATAGCAGATCTTTGGAAGAACATTTGGAACATTTACGTGCTGTTTTTATTGCTCTATGTGATGCACGTTTGTTTGGTAACCTTGGGAAGTGCACCTTTTGCACCGACCGAGTATCTTTTCTTGGCTATGTTGTTACTCCATAGGGAATTGAAGTTGATAAAGCCAAGATTGAAGCTATTGAGAGTTGGCCGCAGCCCAAAACGGTCACACAAGTGAGGAGTTTTCTTGGCCTCGCTGGATTCTATAGGCGTTTTGTGAGAGATTTCAGCACCATTGCTGCACCTCTCAATGAGCTTACAAAGAAAGATGTGCCTTTTCTTTGGGGTACCGCACAGGAAGAAGCCTTCACGGTATTGAAAGATAAGTTGACACATGCTCCTTTACTCCAACTTCCTGATTTTAATAAGACTTTTGAGCTTGAATGTGATGCTAGTGGAATTGGATTAGGAGGTGTGTTATTACAAGATGGCAAACCTATTGCATACTTTTCTGAAAAATTGAGTGGGCCTAGTCTGAATTATTCTACTTATGATAGAGAATTATATGCTCTTGTTCGGACTTTAGAAACATGGCAACATTATTTATGGCCCAAAGAATTTGTTATACATTCTGATCATGAATCTTTGAAACATATTAAAAGTCAAGCTAAACTGAATCGTAGACATGCTAAATGGGTTGAATTCATTGAGACTTTCCCTTATGTCATTAAACACAAGAAGGGAAAAGAAAATGTTATTGCTGATGCATTGTCTCGTCGCTATACTATGCTTTCACAACTTGACTTCAAAATATTTGGTTTGGAGACCATCAAAGATCAATATGTGCATGATGCTGATTTTAAAGATGTAATGCAGAATTGTAAAGAAGGAAGAATGTGGAACAAGTTTGTCGTTAACGATGGATTTGTGTTTCGTGCTAACAAGCTATGCATTCCAGCTAGCTCCATTCGTCTTTTGTTGTTGCAGGAGGCGCATGGAGGAGGATTAATGGGACACTTTGGCGTGAAGAAGACGGAGGACGTACTTGCTACACATTTCTTTTGGCCAAAGATGATACGGGATGTTGAGCGTTTTATTGCTCGATGCACTACATGTCAAAAAGCTAAGTCACGACTCAATCCTCATGGTTTATATATGCCTTTGCCTGTACCTAGTGTTCCTTGGGAGGATATATCTATGGACTTTGTTTTAGGTTTACCTCGAACAAAGAAGGGGAGGGATAGCATATTTGTTGTCGTGGATAGATTCTCAAAAATGGCACACTTTATACCATGTCATAAAAGCGATGATGCTGTTAATGTTGCTGATTTGTTCTTTCGTGAAATTATTCGCTTGCATGGTGTGCCAAATAGTATTGTTTCAGATCGTGATACTAAATTTCTTAGCCACTTTTGGAGATGTTTATGGGCTAAGTTGGGGACTAAACTGCTTTTTAGTACTACTTGTCACCCCCAAACTGATGGACAAACTGAAGTAGTCAATAGAACGTTGTCTACTATGCTTAGGGCTGTTTTGAAGAATAATAAGAAAATGTGGGAGGAATGCTTGCCTCATATTGAATTTCCTTATAATCGTTCATTGCATTCTACTACTAAGATGTGCCCTTTTGAAGTTGTGTATGGTTTCCTACCTCGTGCACCTATTGATTTGTTGTCTCTTCCATCTTCGGAGAAGGTTAATTTTGATGCTAAACAACGTGCTGAATTGATTTTAAAAATGCATGAGTTAACTAAGGAAAACATTGAGCGTATGAATGCTAAATATAAACTTGCTGGAGATAAGGGTAGAAAACATGTTGTGTTTGCACCTGGAGATCTTGTTTGGTTACATTTGCGTAAGGATAGATTTCCTGATTTGCGCAAATCAAAGCTAATGCCACGTGCTGATGGTCCCTTTAAGGTGTTAGAGAAAATAAATGATAATGCATATAAACTTGAGCTGCCTGCAGATTTTGGGGTTAGTCCCACTTTTAACATTGCAGATTTGAAGCCTTATTTGCGTGAGGAAGATGAACTTCCGTCGAGGACGACTTCATTTCAAGAAGGGGAGGATGATGAGGACATCAATACAATTGTTACACCCACAGCCCCTGCTGCTATACATACTGGACCAATTACTAGAGCTCGTGCACGCCAACTAAATTACCAGGTACTTTCGTTTCTTGGTAATGATTCTAATGTTCATGAGAATATGATGCTGCCTAAATTGGATACATTTGTTTTGCTTACAAATGAAGGGCCTAGCTTGGAGAAGGATGAACATTGGAGCAAGAACAAGCATGGAGACGATGGCATGCGCAAGGGGAACAAGAATGGAGTTACAAGTGATGATTTCAGGACTTTGAAGCCACCATAATGGGTGCATGAAGCCTTGGACGAAATATACAAGATGCCACTTCATAAATTTCGTCCCGAGGCTATTTTAGGTGCTGCGTCACCTTATTATTGGGCCAGGCCCATGTAATTTCGAAATACATAAGTATAGGCTATTTTTAGAGTCCGTATGTGTGGGGAAACAAGAGATAGGGTTGATTTCGGACTCCTCCACCAAGGGCCACGAAATTCCCCCCTCTTCCTCCATATATACAGCCCTTAGGGCATCGTTTAGACTTTGGGTTTTGTTTAGATTAAAAGTTCGCCATAGCTGCAACTTCGCGTACTTCGTTTGTGTTCAACGACCAGACAAAGACGTCACAGAACCCCACCTTGATCAATAAAGCTTTCATCTTATATTCGCAATATCCAGATTGCAATCTTAGTTTCTTGCTTGTTCTTCGTTTGCTCACAGGAAACAGACCCTCGTGGTCAGGTTGATCGTGCTCCGGCGTGGTCAATAACCTCTCGGAGTTGGTTTAGCGATTGCTAAGGCGCGACGTCCTCGCACGTTCGTAGTCGGATCGTCAAAGTCGACTTCCACCAAAGCGAAATCCACCATCTCATCGAAAGACGGGACACCTTTGCCTCTATCAAGTGGTATCAGATTTCCAGGTTGCTCGGTGAGATTTTACAGTTTTTCGTAGTTTAGATCGAGTCTGTTCTTCATACCTATAGTCCACGAAAAAGCCACAAAAAAAATTTTAGGGTTAGTTCATCATATCCGAACCAATCTGAGCCTTGCATAATCTTTTTAGGGTTTTGCTTTGTTGAATTTGCGGTTGCATCGTCGTGTCTAGTTGCTGGTCTTAGAGTCTAGTCTTGTAGAGTTTCGAGTTCTGGTCATAAGTTGTCACGCCGCCGCTGCACCATCATCATCGCCCCTGCCATCTACCACCACCGCACCGAATCCGTATCCATATACCACCACCAATCCGTGTCCATATACCACCACCGATCCATATCCATATACTACCACCGCTACCACCACCGCTGCCATATACCACCACCATATATCCACCACCACTGATGCAGAGGAGGATGATTATGTGGGAGATTATGAGGATGAGGTTGATCAAAATCAACACTACGTGCAGCCACCTGTACCACCACCAGCAGGTCGACCTCAGGTATATATTCGTAATGGTAGGCCTGCACCACCACCTCAGGTACGAGATGATGTCCATATTCCTAAACTGAAATTGAATATTCCACCATTTGAGGGTAGATATGTTCCTGATATATATCTTACTTGGGAGTTAGAAACTGAACAACGATTTACATGTTTACAATATCCTGAGGAGAGACGAGTTGCTGCTGCCGTTTGTGCTTTCACTAGTTTTGCATGTGTATGGTGGTCTGAACATTGTAGATTATATCCTATTCCAACTACTTGGGCTGCTTTGAAAACTGCTATGCGTACGCGTTGGGTTCCACCATATTATCAACGTGAATTGCTTCAAAAAATTGCAGCGTTTAAGACAAGGGAAAAATTCTGTAGAAGAATATTATCAGGATTTACAAACTGGCATGATTAGATGTGGTATTGTTGAGGAGAATGAAGCTATGCTTGCACGTTTCCTGGGTGGATTAAATAGAGAGATTCAGACCATTCTAGACTATAAGGAGTATACTAATATCACTCGTTTATTCCATCTTGCTTGTAAAGCTGAACGTGAAGTGCAGGATCGACAAGCATTAGGGCGAACTAACTTTTCTGCAGGCCGACCTTCATCATGGACACCACGTGCATCTTCTACTTCAACTGCACCAGCACCTCCATCCGGTGCCACCTCCAGCCGTGATACAAGAAAACAGGCACAACCACCATTATCTGCCAAGAGCGCACCTGCGGGGCCTGCACAGCGTTCTTCGTCTTCCATGGCATCAACAGGGCACACAAGTGATATTATTTGTCGTCGTTGTAAGGGAGGAGGTCATTATGCGAGAGAATGCAAATCTCCGCGTGTGATGATTGCTACCGCGGATGGTGGATATGAGTCCGCTAGTGACTATGATGAGGAGACTTTGGCTCTTATTACACGTGAAGAACATGGTGGAGATGATTCTGATCATGAGACGCAATACATGGCTCCTGAAGACGCTGACAGGTATGAATGTTTAGTTGCTCAACGTGTTTTGAGTGTGCAGGTCACACAAGCTGAGCAAAATCAGAGGCACAATTTGTTCCATACCAAGGGAGTTGTGAAGGAACGTTCTATGCGCGTCATCATAGACGGAGGTAGTTGCAACAACTTGGCTAGCATGGAGATGGTGGAGAAGCTTTCTCTCACCACAAGACCACATCCACATCCTTACTACATCCAATGGTTCAACAACAGCGGCAAGGTTAAGGTAACATGTACTGTTCGTGTGCATTTTAGTATCTCTACATATGCTGATTATGTTGATTGTGATGTGGTACCTATGCAAGAATGTTCCTTATTACTTGGTAGACCATGGCAATTTGATAAAAATTCTGTACACCATGGTAGAAACAATCACTATACTCTTGTTCATAAGGATAAAAATATTACTTTGCTTCCTATGACTCCTGATTCCATTTTGAAAGATGATATTAATAGAGCTAATAAAGCACAACAGGAGAAGAATAAGAGTGAAAATCAGATTGTGGCAAAAGAATTTGAGCAACAAATGAAGCCTAATAATAAACCATCTAGTGTTGCTTCTGAAATTAAATTGAAAAGTGCATGTTTATTTGCCACCAAATCTGATATTGATGAGCTAGATTTCAGCAAATCTGTTTGCTATGCTTTTGTGTGCAAAGAGGCATTATTTTCATTCGAGGACGTGCCTTCCTCTTTGCCTCCTGCTGTCACTAACATTTTGCAGGAGTTCGCTGACGTCTTTCCACAAGACGTGCCACCGGGATTACCGCCTATTCGAGGGATTGAGCATCAAATTGACTTAATTCCCGGTGCTTCACTGCCAAACCGTGCACCATACCGTACCAATCCAGAGGAGACGAAGGAGATTATGCGTCAAGTACAAGAGCTGCTCGACAAAGATTATATACGCGAATCCCTTAGTCCTTGTGCTGTTCCTATTATTCTAGTGCCGAAAAAGGATGGTACATCACGTATGTGTGTTGATTGTAGAGGCATTAATAATATTACTATTCGTTATCATCATCCTATTCCTAGGCTAGATGATATGCTTGATGAATTGAGTGGTTCTACAATATTCTCCAAAGTTGATTTGCGTAGTGGATACCATCAAATTCGTATGAAATTGGGAGATGAATGGAAAACAGCATTTAAAACTAAGTTTGGATTATATGAGTGGTTAGTCATGCCTTTTGGGTTAACTAATGCGCCTAGTACTTTCATGAGACTAATGAACGAAGTTTTACGTGCTTTCATTGGACGATTTGTGGTAGTCTATTTTGATGATATACTGATTTATAGCAGATCTTTGGAAGAACATTTGGAACATTTACGTGCTGTTTTTATTGCTCTACGTGATGCACGTTTGTTTGGTAACCTTGGGAAGTGCACCTTTTGCACCGACCGAGTATCTTTTCTTGGCTATGTTGTTACTCCACAGGGAATTGAAGTTGACAAAGCCAAGATTGAAGCTATTGAGAGTTGGCCGCAGCCCAAAACGGTCACACAAGTGAGGAATTTTCTTGGCCTCGCTGGATTCTATAGGCGTTTTGTGAGAGATTTCAGCACCATTGCTGCACCTCTCAACGAGCTTAAAAAGAAGGATGTGCCTTTTGTTTGGGGTACCGCACAGGAAGAAGCCTTCACGGTATTGAAAGATAAGTTGACACATGCTCCTTTACTCCAACTTCCTGATTTTAATAAGACTTTTGAGCTTCAATGTGATGCTAGTGGAATTGGATTAGGAGGTGTGTTATTACAAGATGGCAAACCTGTTGCATACTTTTCTGAAAAATTGAGTGGGCCTAGTCTGAATTATTCTACTTATGATAAAGAATTATATGCTCTTGTTTGGACTTCAGAAACATGGCAACATTATTTATGGCCCAAAGAATTTGTTATACATTCTAATCATGAATCTTTGAAACATATTAAAAGTCAAGCTAAACTGAATCGTAGACATGCTAAATGGGTTGAATTCATTGAGACTTTCCCTTATGTCATTAAACACAAGAAGGGAAAAGAAAATGTTATTGCTGATGCATTGTCTCGTCGCTATACTATGCTTTCACAACTTGACTTCAAAATATTTGGTTTGGAGACCATCAAAGATCAATATGTGCATGATGCTGATTTTAAAGATGTAATGCAGAATTGTAAAGAAGGAAGAATGTGGAACAAGTTTGTCGTTAACGATGGATTTGTGTTTCGTGCTAACAAGCTATGCATTCCAGCTAGCTCCGTTCGTCTTTTGTTGTTGCAGGAAGCGCATGGAGGAGGATTAATGGGACATTTTGGCGTGAAGAAGACGGAGGACGTACTTGCTACACATTTCTTTTGGCCAAAGATGAGATGGGATGTTGAGCGTTTTATTGCTCGATGTACTACATGTCAAAAAGCTAAGTCACGACTCAATCCTCATGGTTTATATATGCCTTTGCCTGTACCTAGTGTTCCTTGGGAGGATATATCTATGGACTTTGTTTTAGGTTTACCTCGAACAAAGAAGGGGAGGGATAGCATATTTGTTGTCGTGGATAGATTCTCGAAAATGGCACACTTTATACCATGTCATAAAAGCGATGATGCTGTTAATGTTGCTGATTTGTTCTTTCGTGAAATTATTCGCTTGCATGGTGTGCCAAATACTATTGTTTCAGATCGTGATACTAAATTTCTTAGCCACTTTTGGAGATGTTTATGGGCTAAGTTGGGGACTAAACTGCTTTTTAGTACTACTTGTCACCCCCAAACTGATGGACAAACTGAAGTAGTCAATAGAACGTTGTCTACTATGCTTAGGGCTGTTTTGAAGAATAATAAGAAAATGTGGGAGGAATGCTTGCCTCATATTGAATTTGCTTATAATCGTTCATTGCATTCTACTACTAAGATGTGCCCTTTTGAAGTTGTGTATGGTTTTCCTACCTCGTGCACCTATTGATTTGTTGCCTCTTCCATCTTCGGAGAAGGTTAATTTTGATGCTAAACAACGTGCTGAATTGATTTTAAAAATGCATGAGTTAACTAAGGAAAACATTGAGCGTATGAATGCTAAATATAAACTTGCTGGAGATAAGGGTAGAAAACATGTTGTGTTTGCACCTGGAGATCTTGTTTGGTTACATTTGCGTAAGGATAGATTTCCTGATTTGCGCAAATCAAAGCTAATGCCACGTGCTGATGGTCCCTTTAAGGTGTTAGAGAAAATAAATGATAATGCATATAAACTTGAGCTGCCTGCAGATTTTGGGGTTAGTCCCACTTTTAACATTGCAGATTTGAAGCCTTATTTGCGTGAGGAAGATGAACTTCCGTCGAGGACGACTTCATTTCAAGAAGGGGAGGATGATGAGGACATCAATACAATTGTTACACCCACAGCCCCTGCTGCTATACATACTGGACCAATTACTAGAGCTCGTGCACGCCAACTAAATTACCAGGTACTTTCGTTTCTTGGTAATGATTCTAATGTTCATGAGAATATGATGCTGCCTAAATTGGATACATTTGTTTTGCTTACAAATGAAGGGCCTAGCTTGGAGAAGGATGAACATTGGAGCAAGAACAAGCATGGAGACGATGGCATGCGCAAGGGGAACAAGAATGGAGTTACAAGTGATGATTTCAGGACTTTGAAGCCACCATAATGGGTGCATGAAGCCTTGGACGAAATATACAAGATGCCACTTCATAAATTTCGTCCCGAGGCTATTTTAGGTGCTGCGTCACCTTATTATTGGGCCAGGCCCATGTAATTTCGAAATACATAAGTATAGGCTATTTTTAGAGTCCGTATGTGTGGGGAAACAAGAGATAGGGTTGATTTCGGACTCCTCCACCAAGGGCCACGAAATTCCCCCCTCTTCCTCCATATATACAGCCCTTAGGGCATCGTTTAGACTTTGGGTTTTGTTTAGATTAAAAGTTCGCCATAGCTGCAACTTCGCGTACTTCGTTTGTGTTCAACGACCAGACAAAGACGTCACAGAACCCCACCTTGATCAATAAAGCTTTCATCTTATATTCGCAATATCCAGATTGCAATCTTAGTTTCTTGCTTGTTCTTCGTTTGCTCGCAGGAAACAGACCCTCGTGGTCAGGTTGATCGTGCTCCGGCGTGGTCAATAACCTCTCGGAGTTGGTTTAGCGATTGCTAAGGCGCGACGTCCTCGCACGTTCGTAGTCGGATCATCAAAGTCGACTTCCACCAAAGCGAAATCCACCATCTCATCGAAAGACGGGACACCTTTGCCTCTATCATTGACTTACCTATTTATGATGAATATGATGATGAGCATGTTGAGTTGCCTAGTTGTGATGCTATGCTCCATAGGATATCATGTGAAAATTCTTTTGGTCACATCATGTTTGACAATCCATTGAACTTGTCATATGCTATGAGTGAGATCTCCCATATTGCATCATTTCAATCTCAACATAGTAACTATACATGCCCCATTAAAATCAATCCTATTTGCACTTATGGCATAGATGACGAGATGATGGTCATTGGCTTTTGTTTTTCATGTGATGATATTGCCATGCTTCCTTTACATGATTTGCGCAATTCATCTACTATTCCATGCCATGATCACATTGTTCCAAATATGCATTGTTTTGGATGTTGTCAATATTCTCCATGTGATGTTTCCATTAATGCTCATGAGGAGACCCCCATAGTTTCCTCATACATATTAGGATATCTTGATGCATTTCATACTTTGCATGATTCCCATGATTGTGTACACCATATGCATTCCATGAACAACAATGCTCTAGATATTTCTCATGATGCATTACACAATTTGAGTCTCCATTATGCGATACATAATAACAAACCTCTCATAATGGATGACATGTTTCTATATCACGCATCTCATTTATTTGAGCATTGGCTATTTAGTGCTAACCAACACAAGCATGTGCGCATCATGATGGATGATGTGTACATATACCACGCACACACAATTTTCCCTTTGTCTTTATTTTGTGTAGGTACTCACATATACTCGTCAACCTCTCAATCCCAAGAGTTGACGAAACGAGCTCTCAAGAGCAACGATGACTTGGGATCCCGTGGACTATCCTTACCACCGTTCCCTTCGCGCAAGGACTACACGCATCTCTTCTACTTGGCTCTCACATGGCTATGGGCTATTTACCACTTGTCACCTTATACCCATACTATTGTGTTCACTTTGCATGTTATGCTTGCTTCTATGCCTTTGCCATGCAATTGTGACCCTTGCTTGCATCTACCCATGATTGACCATTATGATACTCTTTGCATGCTTGGTGGAGATCCTTGTTGCTTTTGCCATGTTTATCATGTGCCCCATGCTATTGATGCTTGTTGTGTTGGGAGAGTCATGATGTCCCATAGATATTTACATATGGCCTCTCGCCAATACATTCATGATATTTTTCTCATATCCTGCTTTCATGCTTGTGATATGTCATGTGCATTATTCATGCCCACTATTTGCACCAATGACATGCTTGCCATGATTCCTCCTAGTATGTTGCATCTTCGCACTACTAGCTTGCTTCACTTGATAGCTATGATTGCTTGCTATGTTGCATCACCCATGTTCCACTATTACTTGCTTTCTTGGGTTGATGACATATATGCTCATGCCTCTCACATGATATATCTTGATCATTGTCTCTTGTGTCCATTAGTTGCCTCTCTCATATCCACTTGTATTGAGTGCAACCATACTATGCTTATTGATCTTGGAGACATTGACACTTTACTTGTGATGCATGCTTGTTTGATTAAGCCTCTTGTATTTGGATGTTCTTACATCATATGCCTCCATACTTTGAAATGCTCCCTTGTACTTTCTTATGATGAGCATGATGCATACACTTGTTGGGTATCTTACCACACGAATGATAGGTTTTGCACTTCAGCTAACCTCATTTGTTTTTCCGAGTGTTTGTCATGTTCTTTCGTTTTGAAGGATTCACAAGGCATTACCGTCATGAGACATATTGGTTATGTGAAGGCATACATGATGTGCAACTCCAACATCTTCCGGAACATTCATAAGGTGAACTCCTTCTCTTCGAGCCATCCTCAAATACGCATATTGGATGGTTCACTCTTTCATTGTTGTTTCCTTCTTGTTGTCTACATGTTACATCTATTGGATGGAGGAGCAACATTGGAGATTGGCTCTTTGGACCTTCACATTGAGGAGCGCTCGCACTTCTTGGATGAACCTTCGAACCTCCACTCTTGCCACGACATCGAGCATTGGTACACCAACACCTCCATATTTGTTGATTGTGCTCATACATGGAATGCTCGATGGACATTTCATACTCACCACAAGTTTGCACCGTATGCATGTATTGACTCACATTATGCTTGTATTGTTGAATCTATTTCCATGTCATCCATGATATATGAGCTTGTGCATTTCCTTAGCAAATTTGTTGTGATCTACCTTGATGGCATATTCATACATAATGATCACATTGCCCACCATCAATTGCATGATCACATACCCACGTATTGAGCATCCGTTGCCATGTTCATGCATTTGATAAACCATCCCACTATGACATCATTTTGAACAATGGTAGAATTTGTCGCTTTGTGCACCATGCTAATTACCCCATGAATGCTTTGCATATCATTCTAGATCATCTTGATAAGCATCATGTGTCTTGCCACGCACTATCTTGCCGCATGGACTCATTCTTACATGATGGACACTTTGTGTGCGCTAACCATTGTATTTTCGAGTGTTGCTTGTGTTTGCTCTTTTTGCATGTCTATCACTCCGGTGACACCTTGGACTACTTGGATTGCGCCATGTCTTCAACTTCGTCCAACTACAAGTCCGTCCACGACAACCGTTTCCATGGTGATGAGGATCACGATCCGAGGTCGGATCTTTCCCAAGGGAGGAAGATGATGCGGATCATCCCACGTTCATCCCCATGTACACTCCGACTACTCTCCAAGCCCCAAGGATACATAAGATGAGACCTCGACTATGCGCCATTGGACACAAGGTGAACCCGTTCCTAAATGCTTCCCCTTTCCATTCGTGTGAGACATGGTTGCTACTTCAAGCGCGGACCTTGTGCATACTCAGGTGCACCCGAGGAGACCATGGAGAACCCAAGGACCAAGGCCAAGCGTGCGCTGAAGCAAAGGAAGAAGAAGGAAGAAGAGTCTGCTGCTACAGTAGCCGGACATCCGGCCATGTCCCGGACATCTGGCCCAACCACCGGAAATCCGACCTCCATCACAGAATGCATCTGGAGGTGACCCCGACAGCCCGGACATCCGGTCCCGTGCCCCGGACATCCGGCTCCTCCCGAAGCCCCGGACATCCCCTCCTTGCCGGAAATCCGGCCCCTGGTATCCAGAGAGCAACCGCAGGGCACCCAGGCCAGCCCGCACATCCGGCCTCTGATAGAGGCGAGGGTCCCGATCTTTCGATGAGATGATAACTATCGATTTGGTGGAGACGACTTTGACGATCCGACTACAAACGTGCACGACGTTGCGCCTTAGCAATCGCTAAACCAATCTCCTGAGGTTACTGACGATGCTGGAAGCATGATCAGCCTGACCACGAAGGTCTATTCCTGCAAGCAATCGAAGAACGAGCAAGAATATGATAAAGCAATCTAAATATTGTGAATATATATGAAGTATTGATAATGGTGGGGATCCGTAAGCGGTCTTGGTCTGGTCGTTGGACACAAACGAAGTACACGAAGTTGCAATGGCTAACTTTTAACTAAACAAATCCCAAGGAAAAAGCTACTAGATGGATCTACTTATATAGGAGCAAGGGGTGGCGGCCAAGGAGGTGGGAGGACGTCCCAAGGCAGCCTAAAACTAACCCTAGGTCGTACAAGGCTTGATGAGGACATCAATACCATTGTTACACCCACAGCCCCTGCTGCTATACATACTGGACCAATTACTAGAGCTCGCGCACGCCAACTAAATTACCAGGTACTTTCGTTTCTTGGTAATGATTCTAATGTTCATGAGAATATGATGCTGCCTAAATTGGATACATTTGTTTTGCTTACAAATGAAGGGCCTAGCTTGGAGAAGGATGAACATTGGAGCAAGAACAAGCATGGAGATGATGGCATGCGCAAGCGGAACAAGAACAGAGTTACAAGTGATGATTTCAGGTCTTTGAAGCCTCCATAACGAGTGCATGAAGCCTTGGATGAAATATACAAGATGTCACTTCATAAATTTCGTCCAGAGGCTATTATAGGTGCTGCGTCACCTTTTTATTGGGCCAGGCCCATGTAATTTCGAAATACATAAGTATAGGCTATTTTAAGAGTCCGTATGTGTGGGGAAACAAGAGATAGGGTTGATTTCGGACCCCTCCACCAAGGGCCACGAAATTCCCCCTCTCTTCCTCCATATATACAGCCCTTAGGGCACCGTTTAGACTTTGGGTTTTGTTTAGATTAAATGTCCGCCATAGCTGCAACTTCGCGTACTTCGTTTGTGTTCAACGACCAGACAAAGGCGTCACAGAACCCCACCTTGATCAATAAAGCTTTCATCTTATATTCGCAATATCCAGATTGCAATCTTAGTTTCTTGCTTGTTCTTCGTTTGCTCGCAAGAAACAGACCCTCGTGGTCAGGTTGATCGTGCTCCGGCGTGGTCAATAACCTCTCAGAGTTGGTTTAGCGATTGCTAAGGCGCGACGTCCTCGCACGTTCGTAGTCGGATCGTCAAAGTCGACTTCCACCAAAGCGATATCCATCATCTCATCGAAAGACGGGACACCTTTGCCTCTATCAAGTGGTATCAGATTTCCAGGTTGCTCGGTGAGATTTTACAGTTTTTCGTAGTTTAGATCGAGTCTGTTCTTCATACCTATAGTCCACGAAAAAGCCAAAAAAAATTAGGGTTAGTTCATCCCATCCGAACCAATCTGAGCCTTGCATAATCTTTTCTGTATTTGCTTTGTTGAATTTGCGGTTGCATCGTCGTGTCCAGTTGCTGGTCTTAGCGTCTAGTCTTTTAGAGTTTCGAGTTCTGTTCACAGGTTGTCACGTCGCCGCTGCCATATATCACCACCGCATCATCATCATCGATGTTGCCATATACCATCACCACATATTCACCGCCAATCCGAATCCATATACGCCACCACATATCCGCCGCCATCACGCCAATCCGAGTTTCCCTGCAACATATATCCGCCACCTGTCCGTGTTCCACCAGATTCATCTCCGCCACCAGTCCGAGTTCCACCAGATTCATCTCCGCCACCAGTCCTAGTCTGAGTCCAGTAATTGTTGCATTGTTCTCGATTTCCAGATCACGCGACACTCCCAGTCGTGACAGAGAAGGACTCCCCAACTTCCGAGCCATCCGCAGAAGAAAAATAGTTCCAATTTCAAAAAAAAAACTAAGTCTGGAAAATTCTGGCTAGGCAGTTTTTAGACCATTTGTAGACTTTTTCGAAAAAAAATTGTTGCGGAGCAAAAAAAAAAGAGGAAAAAAAAGTGCAAAAAAAAAGAGAAAAAAAATTCAGAGTGTGCTCCTCCCTTGTTTACGTGCCGCGCCGTGATTTTGTTGGTGTTCTAGGCTCGCGTCTCTAGCACAGTCTAGCCTAGGACCAGCACAGTACGGTCGTTGAGCGTTTATTCAACTTTGCATCTCTGAATTGATTATTGCTGACCCTTTTTGCTACCATATTATAAGCCTTCCCAGCTCCACATACATCTACGTCGTGCGTTTGACTCTCCCTGGTAATCGCTCTATCCAAGCTTTGAGAGTTTTGACTACAACGGTTGCCGATCACCACCTGTTGCTGGGTAAGAACTGGTAAGAATTTGAGTTTTGCTTGACGGATTTGTGACACCCACCACCACCACTTGTTCGTAGTCTGTAGGATCATATTCTTGTGTGTTTCTATTGCTGCTAACCATGCCAGGATCACAAGCCGACGAGATTGACTGGGAGAATTTATCGAACAAGGAGCTTCATGATAAGTTTCAGCAAATGATGACTGAACAGGTGCAAGATGTGCTGAACAATTTTGAAGAGGCCATGGAGAAGATCACTGGCCTTGAGAAGACGTTCGAAACAAAGCTCGATAACAAGTTTAATGAATTGCTCGCAAGTCTTCCACCACCACCACCCGCTGCACCTAACGCACCTCTCCAACAACAACAACAACGACTACCTCCACGTCGCGAAACAGACCTCCGCCGAGCAAGCCGTGTTCCTCTTGTGTTTGGCCAAACTGTTGGTGCTGCTGTTGATACTTCTGTGGCTCCTGCTGCTGATGCGGAGGAGGATGATTATGTGGGAGATTATGAGGATGAGGTTGATCAAAATTAGCACTACGTGCAGCCACCTGTACCACCACCAGCAGGTCGACCTCAGGTATATATTCGTAATGGTAGGCCTGCACCACAACCTCAGGTACGAGATGATGTCCATATTCCTAAACTGAAATTGAATATTCCACCATTTGAGGGTAGATATGTTCCTGATATATATCTTACTTGGGAGTTAGAAACTGAACAACGATTTACATGTTTACAATATCCTGACGAGAGACGAGTTGCTGCTGCTGTTTGTGCTTTCACTAGTTTTGGATGTGTATGGTGGTCTGAACATTGTAGATTATATCCTATTCCAACTACTTGGGCTGCTTTGAAAACTGCTATGCGTACGCGTTGGGTTCCACCATATTATCAACGTGAATTGCTTCAAAAATTGCAGCGTTTAAGACAAGGGAAAAATTCTCTAGAAGAATATTATCAGGAATTACAAACTGGCATGATTAGATTTGGTATAGTTGAGGAGAATGAAGCTATGCTTGCACGTTTTCTGGGTGGATTAAATAGAGAGATTCAGACCATTCTAGACTATAAGGAGTATACTAATATCACTCGTTTATTCCATCTTGCTTGTAAAGCTGAACGTGAAGTGCAGGATCGACAAGCATTGGGGCGAACTAACTTTTCTGCAGGCCGACCTTCATCATGGACACCACGTGCATCTTCTACTTCAACTGCACCAGCACCTCCATCCGGTGCCACCTCCAGCCGTGATACAAGAAAACAGGCACAACCACCATTATCTGCCAAGAGCGCACCTGCGGGGCCTGCACAGCGTTCTTCTTCTTCCATGGCATCAACAGGGCACACAAGTGATATTATTTGTCGTCGTTGTAAGGGAGGAGGTCATTATGCGAGAGAATGCAAATCTCCGCGTGTGATGATTGCTACCGCGGATGGCTAGTGACTATGATGAGGAGACTTTGGCTCTTATTACACGTGAAGAACATGGTGGAGATGATTCTGATCATGAGACGCAATACATGGCTCCTGAAGACGCTGACAGGTATGAATGTTTAGTTGCTCAACGTGTTTTGAGTGTGCAGGTCACACCAGCTGAGCAAAATCAGAGGCACAATTTGTTCCATACCAAGGGAGTTGTGAAGGAACGTTCTGTGCGCGTCATAATAGACGGAGGGAGCTGCAACAACTTGGCTAGCATGGAGATGGTGGAGAAGCTTTCTCTCACCACAAGACCACATCCACATCCTTACTACATCCAATGGTTCAACAACAGCGGCAAGGTTAAGGTAACACGTACTGTTCGTGTGCATTTTAGTATCTCTACATATGCTGATTATGTTGATTGTGATGTGGTACCTATACAAGCATGTTCCTTATTACTTGGTAGACCATGGCAATTTGATAAAAATTCTGTACACCATGGTAGAAACAATCACTATACTCTTGTTCATAAGGATAAAAATATTACTTTGCTTCCTATGACTCCTGATTCCATTTTGAAAGATGATATTAATAGAGCTAATAAAAGCAAAACAGGAGACGAATAAGAGTGAAAATCAGATTATGGCAAAAGAATTTGAGCAACAAATGAAGCCTAACAATAAACCATCTAGTGTTGCTTCTGAAATTAAATTGAAAAGTGCATGTTTATTTGCCACCAAATCTGATATTGATGAGCTAGATTTCGGTAAATCTGTTTGCTATGCTTTTGTGTGCAAAGAGGCATTATTTTCATTCGAGGACGTGCCTTCCTCTTTGCCTCCTGCTGTCACTAACATTTTGCAGGAGTTCGCTGACGTCTTTCCACAAGACGTGCCACCGGGATTACCGCCTATTCGAGGGATTGAGCATCAGATTGACTTAATTCCCGGTGCTTCACTGCCAAACCGTGCACCATACCGTACCAATCCAGAGGAGACGAAGGAGATTATGCGCCAAGTACAAGAGCTTCTCGACAAAGGTTATATACGCGAATCCCTTAGTCCTTGTGCTGTTCCTATTATTCTAGTGCCGAAAAAGGATGGTACATCACGTATGTGTGTTGATTGTAGAGGCATTAATAATATTACTATTCGTTATCGTCATCCTATTCCTAGGCTAGATGATATGCTTGATGAATTGAGTGGCTCTACAATATTCTCCAAAGTTGATTTGCGTAGTGGCTACCACCAAATTCGTATGAAATTGGGAGATGAATGGAAAACAGCATTTAAAACTAAGTTTGGCTTATATGAGTGGTTAGTCATGCCTTTTGGGTTAACTAATGCACCTAGTACTTTCATGAGATTAATGAACGAAGTTTTACGTGCTTTCATTGGACGATTTGTGGTACTTTACATTGATGACATACTGATTTATAGCAGATCTTTGGAAGAACATTTGGAACATTTACGTGCTGTTTTTATTGCTCTACGTGATGCACGTTTGTTTGGTAACCTTGGGAAGTGCACCTTTTGCACCGACCGAGTATCTTTTCTTGGCTATGTTGTTACTCCACAGGGAATTGAAGTTGACAAAGCCAAGATTGAAGCTATTGAGAGTTGGCCGCAGCCCAAAACGGTCACACAAGTGAGGAGTTTTCTTGGCCTCGCTGGATTCTATAGGCGTTTTGTGAGAGATTTCAGCACCATTGCTGCACCTCTCAACGAGCTTACAAAGAAGGATGTGCCTTTTGTTTGGGGTACCGCACAGGAAGAAGCCTTCACGGTATTGAAAGATAAGTTGACACATGCTCCTTTACTCCAACTTCCTGATTTTAATAAGACTTTTGAGCTTGAATGTGATGCTAGTGGAATTGGATTAGGATGTGTGTTATTACAAGATGACAAACCTGTTGCATACGTTTCTGAAAAATTGAGTGGGCCTAGTCTGAATTATTCTACTTATGATAAAGAATTATATGCTCTTGTTCGAACTTTAGAAACATGGCAACATTATTTATGGCCCAAGGAATTTGTTATACATTCTGATCATGAATCTTTGAAACATATTAAAAGTCAAGATAAACTGAATCGTAGACATGCTAAATGGGTTTAATTCATTGAGACTTTCCTTTATGTCATTAAACACAAGAAGGGAAAAGAAAATGTTATTGCTGATGCATTGTCTCGTCGCTATACTATGCTTTCACAACTTGACTTCAAAATATTTGGTTTGGAGACCATCAAAGATCAATATGTGCATGATGTTGATTTTAAAGATGTAATGCAGAATTGTAAAGAAGGAAGAATGTGGAACAAGTTTGTCGTTAACGATGGATTTGTGTTTCGTGCTAACAAGCTATGCATTCCAGCTAGCTCCGTTCGTCTTTTGTTGTTGCAGGAGGCGCATGGAGGAGGATTAATGGGACACTTTGGCGTGAAGAAGACAGAGGATGTACTTGCTACACATTTCTTTTGGCCAAAGATGAGACGGAATGTTGAGCGTTTTATTGCTTGATGCACTACATGTCAAAAAGCTAAGTCACGACTCAATCCTCATGGTTTATATATGCATTTGCCTGTACCTAGTGTTCCTTGGGAGGATATATCTATGGACTTTGTTTTAGGTTTACCTCGAACAAAGAAGGGGAGGGATAGCATATTTGTTGTCGTGGATAGATTCTCGAAAATGGCACACTTTATACCATGTCATAAAAGCGATGATGCTGTTAATGTTGCTGATTTGTTTTTTCGTGAAATTATTCGCTTGCATGGTGTGCCAAATACTATTGTTTCAGATCGTGATACTAAATTTCTTAGCCACTTTTGGAGATGTTTATGGGCTAAGTTGGGGACTAAACTGCTTTTTAGTACTACTTGTCACCCCCAAACTGATGGACAAACTGAAGTAGTCAATAGAACGTTGTCTACTATGCTTAGGGCTGTTTTGAAGAATAATAAGAAAATGTGGGAGGAATGCTTGCCTCATATTGAATTTGCTTATAATCGTTCATTGCATTCGACTACTAAGATGTGCCCTTTTGAAGTTGTGTATGGTTTCCTACCTCGTGCACCTATTGATTTGTTGCCTCTTCCATCTTCGGAGAAGGTTAATTTTGATGCTAAACAACGTGCTGAATTGATTTTAAAAATGCATGAGTTAACTAAGGAAAACATTGAGCGTATGAATGCTAAATATAAACTTGCTGGAGATAAGGGTAGAAAACATGTTGTGTTTGCACCTGGAGATCTTGTTTGGTTACATTTGCGTAAGGATAGATTTCCTGATTTGCGCTAATCAAAGTTAATGCCACGTGCTGATGGTCCCTTTAAGGTGTTAGAGAAAATAAATGATAATGCATATAAACTTGAGCTGCCTGCAGATTTTGGGGTTAGTCCCACTTTTAACATTGCAGATTTGAAGCCTTATTTGGGTGAGGAAGATGAACTTCCGTCGAGGACGACTTCATTTCAAGAAGGGGAGGATGATGAGGACATCAATACAATTGTTACACCCACAGCCCCTGCTGCTATACATACTGGACCAATTACTAGAGCTCGTGCACGCCAACTAAATTACCAGGTACTTTCGTTTCTTGGTAATGATTCTAATGTTCATGAGAATATGATGCTGCCTAAATTGGATACATTTGTTTTGCTTACAAATGAAGGGCCTAGCTTGGAGAAGGATGAACATTGGAGCAAGAACAAGCATGGAGATGATGGCATGCGCAAGGGAAACAAGAACGGAGTTACAAGTGATGATTTCAGGACTTTGAAGCCACCATAATGGGTGCATGAAGCCTTGGACGAAATATACAAGATGCCACTTCATACATTTCGTCCTGAGGCTCTTTTAGGTGCTGCGTCACCTTATTATTGGGCCAGGCCCATGTAATTTCGAAATACATAAGTATAGGCTATTTTTAGAGTCCGTATGTGTGGGGAAACAAGAGATAGGGTTGATTTCGGACTCCTCCACCAAGGGCCACGAAATTCCCCCCTCTTCCTCCATATATACAGCCCTTAGGGCATCGTTTAGACTTTGGGTTTTGTTTAGATTAAAAGTTCGCCATAGCTGCAACTTCGCGTACTTCGTTTGTGTTCAACGACCAGACAAAGGCGTCACAGAACCCCACCTTGATCAATAAAGCTTTCATCTTATATTCGCAATATCCAGATTGCAATCTCAGTTTCTTGCTTGTTCTTCGTTTGCTCGCAGGAAACAGACCCTCGTGGTCAGGTTGATCGTGCTCCGGCGTGGTCAATAACCTCTCGGAGTTGGTTTAGCGATTGCTAAGGCGCGACGTCCTCGCACGTTCGTAGTCGGATCGTCAAAGTCGACTTCCACCAAAGCGAAATCCACCATCTCATCGAAAGACGAGACACCTTAGCCTCTATCACACACGAACAGTACGTGTTACCTTAACCTTGCCGCTGTTGTTGAACCATTGGATGTAGTAAGGATGTGGATGTGGTCTTGTGGTGAGAGAAAGCTTCTCCACCATCTCCATGCTAGCCAAGTTGTTGCAGCTCCCTCCGTCTATGATGACGCGCACAGAATGTTCCTTCACAACTCCCTTGGTATGGAACAAATTGTGCCTCTGATTTTGCTCAGCTTGTGTGACCTGCACACTCAAAACACGTTGAGCAACTAAACATTCATACCTGTCAGCGTCTTCAGGAGCCATGTATTGCATCTCATGATCAGAATCATCTCCACCATGTTCTTCACGTGTAATAAGAGCCAAAGTCTCCTCATCATAGTCACTAGCGGACTCATATCCACCATCCGCGGTAGCAATCATCACACGCGGAGATTTGCATTCTCTCGCATAATGACCTCCTCCCTTATAACGACGACAAATAATATCACTTGTGTGCCCTGTTGATGCCATGGAAGAAGAAGAACGTTGTGCAGGCCCCGCAGGTGCGCTCTTGGCAGATAATGGTGGTTGTGCCTGTTTTCTTGTATCACGGCTGGAGGTGGCACCGGATGGAGGTGCTGGTGCAGTTGAAGTAGAAGATGCACGTGGTGTCCATGATGAAGGTCGGCCTGCAGAAAAGTTAGTTCGCCCCAATGCTTGTCGATCCTGCACTTCACGTTCAGCTTTACAAGCAAGATGGAATAAACGAGTGATATTAGTATACTCCTTATAGTCTAGAATGGTCTGAATCTCTCTATTTAATCCACCCAGAAAACGTGCAAGCATAGCTTCATTCTCCTCAACAATACCACATCTAATCATGCCAGTTTGTAATTCCTGATAATATTCTTCTACAGAATTTTTTCCTTGTCTTAAGCGCTGTAATTTTGAAGCAATTCACGTTGATAATATGGTGGAACCCAACGCGTACGCATAGCAGTTTTCAAAGCGGCCCAAGTATATTGTAAACATATTAAAAGCCCAAGTAGTTGGAATAGGATACAATCTACAATGTTCAGACCACCATACACATGCAAAACTAGTGAAAGCACAAACAGCAGCAGCAACTCGTCTCTCCTCAGGATATTGTAAACATGTAAATCGTTGTTCAGTTTCTAACTCCCAAGTAAGATATATATCAGGAACATATCTACCCTCAAATGGTGGAATATTCAATTTCAGTTTAGGAATATGGACATCATCTCGTACCTGAGGTGGTGGTGCAGGCCTACCATTACGAATATATACCTGAGGTCGACCTGCTGGTGGTGGTACAGGTGGCTGCACGTAGTGTTGATTTTGATCAACCTCATCCTCATAGTCTCCCACATAATCATCCTCCTCCGCATCAGCAGCAGGAGCCACAGAAGTATCAACAGCAGCACCAACAGTTTGGCCAAACGCAAGAGGAACACGGCTTGCTCGGCGAAGGTCTGCTTCGCGACGTGGAGGTAGTCGTTGTTGTTGTTGTTGGAGAGGTGCGTTAGGTGCAGCGGGTGGTGGTGGTGGAAGACGCGCGAGCAATTCATTAAACTTGTTATCGAGCTTTGTTTCGAACGTCTTCTCAAAGCCAGTGATCTTCTCCATGGCCTCTTCAAAATTGTTCAGCACATCTTGCACCTGTTCAGTCATCATTTGCTGAAACTTATCATGAAGCTCCTTGTTCGATAAATTCTCCCAGTCAATCTCGTCGGCTTGTGATCCTGGCATGGTTAGCAGCAATAGAAACACACAAGAATATGATCCTACAGACTACGAACAAGTGGTGGTGGTGGGTGTCACAAATCCGTCAAGCAAACCTCAAATTCTTACCAGTTCTTACCCAGCAGCAGGCGGTGATCGGCAACCGTTGTAGTCAAAAACTCTCAAAGCTTGGATAGAGCGATTACCAGGGAGAGTCAAACGCACGACGTAGATGTATGTGGAGCTGGGAAGGCTTATAATATGGTAGCAAAAAGGGTCAGCAATAATCAATTCAGAGATGCAAAGTTGAATAAACGCTCAACGACGGTACTGTGCTGGTCCTAGGCTAGACTGTGCTAGAGACGCGAGCCTAGAACACTAACAAAATCACGGCGCGGCACGTAAACAAGGGAAAAGCACACTCCGGAATTATTTTTTTCGCTCTTTTTTTTTTGCGCTGCTTTTTTTTTTGCGAAAAATCACTATAATGGCGAGTGTCTCAAAACTCTTCTTAGCTCAAACTGACAGGATGGGCACGAAATTTTTTTGACCAATTTTTTTTTTTTGACTGTCCGGACCCAAAAACTGGAAACGGGTCAAAAAAAACTTCCTATAATGGCACCTGTCTCAAAACACTCAGAAACACCTAAAAATAGGATAGCCAGAAATTTTTTCGAAAAATGCGTTTTCGGAAAATTTTGGGCCTAAACGGAGCGTGGCTACCCGACTCTTTTTTTTTCCGAAACCTACTCCGGCAAGGAAACACGAATCGGAATCTAGATGGATCCCGAAAACAAACCTAATAAGCAAAGAACTCGGATTGGTGGTGGATATATGGTGGTGGTATATGGCAGCGGTGGTGGTAGCGGTGGTAGTATATGGATATGGATCGGTGGTGGTATATGGACACGGATTGGTGGTGGTATATGGATACGGATTCGGTGCGGTGGTGGTAGACGGCAGGGGCGATGATGATGGTGCGGCGGCGACGTGACAACTTATGACCAGAACTCGAAACTCTACAAGACTAGACTCTAAGACCAGCAACTAGACACGACGATGCAACCGCAAATTCAACAAAGCAAAACCCTAAAAAGATTATGCAAGGCTCAGATTGGTTCGGATATGATGAACTAACCCTAAATTTTTTTTGTGTGGCTTTTTCGTGGACTATAGGTATGAAGAACAGACTCGATCTAAACTACGAAAAACTGTAAAATCTCACCGAGCAACCTGGAAATCTGATACCACTTGATAGAGGCAAAGGTGTCCCGTCTTTCGATGAGATGGTGGATTTCACTTTGGTGGAAGTCGACTTTGACGATCCGACTACGAACGTGCGAGGACGTCGTGCCTTAGCAATCGCTAAACCAACTCCGAGAGGTTATTGACCACGCCGGAGCACGATCAACCTGACCACGATTGTCTGTTTCCTGCGAGCAAACGAAGAACAAGCAAGAAACTGAGATTGCAATCTGGATATTGCGAATATAAGATGAAAGCTTTATTGATCAAGGTGGGGTTCTGTGACGCCTTTGTCTGGTCGTTGAACACAAACGAAGTACGCGAAGTTGCAGCTATGGCGAACTTTTAATTTAAACAAAACCCAAGGTCTAAACGATGCCCTAAGGGCTGTATATATGGAGGAAGAGGGGGTGGATTTCGTGGCCCTTGGTGGAGGGGTCCGAAATCAACCCTATCTCTTGTTTCCCCACACATACGGACTCTAAAAATAGCCTATACTTATGTATTTCGAAATTACATGGGCCTGGCCCAATAATAAGGTGACGCAGCACCTAAAATAGCCTCGGGACGAAATTTATGAAGTGGCATCTTGTATATTTCGTCCAAGACTTCATGCACACATTATGGTGGCTTCAAAGTCCTGAAATCATCACTTGTAACTCCGTTCTTGTTCCCCTTGCGCATGCCATCATCTCCATGCTTGTTCTTGCTCCAATGTTCATCCTTCTCCAAGCTAGGCCCTTCATTTGTAAGCAAAACAAATGTATCCAATTTAGGCAGCATCATATTCTCATGAACATTAGAATCATTACCAAGAAACGAAAGTACCTGATAATTTAGTTGGCGTGCACAAGCTCTAGTAATTGGTCCAGTATGTATAGCAGCAGGGGCTGTGGGTGTAACAATTGTATTGATGTCCTCATCACACTCTCGGGGGCGATATGTCACATGGTGGAGGTGATGTAGTCCTGACAACAACGGATGTGGTTGTCATAGTATGCCTAGTAGTTGAAGGAACAATCATATCAACTCTTGGAATGTGCAGCGTGCGCTTGTTCTCCTCGTGGCCAACACGTCGTTTTATTTCCTGTTCAGCTTTGCAAGCAAGATGAAACAAATGGTCCATAGGATAACACTCTTCATGAATTAGTATCTCTTGAATATCACGGTTTAATCCTCCCCAAAATCTATCCATAAAATCATCTTCACTTTCTTCTAAAGAGGAATGCAACAAGGTAGTTTGTAAATCATCATAATATTTTGTTACAGTTTCACTACCTTGTTTTAAGTGTTGCAACTTCTTAATCATGTCACGAGTATAATAAGCAGGGACGAAAGTATGTCGCATGGCAAGTTTCAAATCATCCCAAGTAATAGGTATATAATCAGGGTGTAACCGACAATATTCACTTCACCAAACCAAAGCATAACCAGTGAAAGAACCAACCGCAACCTTAACCTTTTTATGTTCATTGAAATTATGGGAAGCAAATATATTTTTTAAGTCGAACTCCCATTCAATATATAAAGCAGGTTTAAAACGGCCATTAAATGGTGGTATAGATACATTAACCTGATCATGTGCATTTGGATGTTTGTGCACCTCTCGTGACGGTTGTGGTATTTGCAAAGGTGGTGGCACGTCTCCCGCGATCGACAAAGCCCATGAATTGACTCTGGATCCTGTCATGATTAGTAGAACAAGAAACAAAACCCAAAAATAATGTTCCTATAACTACTAGGATGTGGTGGTAAAACGCTCACAGTAAAGCAAATATCAATGTCTTACAAGTTCTTACCATGCAGCAGGCGGTGATCGGCAACCAGCGGTGTCAAGTAACTCCGAATATTGAGTAAAGCGATTGCCAGGGGAGCGTACGTATACACGGTGTAGAAATATGTGGAGTTGGGTTGGCTATATATGGTAGCAAAAGATTAGCAATAATCAATTCAAAGATGCAATGTTGAAAAAACGCTCAACGACGGTACTGTGCTGGTCCTAGGCTAGACCGGACTAGATATGCGAGCCTAGAACACTAATGAGGTCGTGGCGTAGCACAACTAGCATCAATGAAGGATACTGAGTAGCTCTTGACAGCAAGATATAAGTGAAGATCACAACGGCAGTGAAGATAATGATGAAAAACAACTGCCAAGCAGGATATACAACAACTCTCTCTCCAACTTTCCTCTTGAAAAGTTTGAGACAATTTTCTGATAAATTCTTTCAAAGAATGGTACTAACTCAAGCTTTCCAATGCAAAAAGAATCACTCAATTCCGAGTTGATATGAGGAGTCAAAGAATTCTAAAACTGGCCTGAAAAATTGGAACAAGCTGTATTCACGAACTTCGGAGGGCAAAAAGACCTATTTCGAAGCCGATTTTGAGGTGTCAAATATTGAACTAGCTTCTGCAACTATTTAGATGCAGCTCGTCGCTATCTTCAATTTGAGTACTCACGGAGCCAAAACGGACTTCGTATGAGGAAGATACACCTGTTTTACTGAACAGTGCGCAAAACAGATTCCAATCCGAATTCAGGTACGAGATTGATTCTAGATAGATCCAATTTTTTTTCTTCTCTTTTTTTTTTCTCACGCTTTTTTTTCTTCTCTCTCTTTTTCTTTCCTTTTTTTCTCTTTTTTTTCTCTATCTTTTTTTTCTCCCTCTTTCCAAGACAAACTAGATAAGATGCAGATTGGATCAGGCGAAGATGTGAATGACCTCAACTATGATTATGACAATGAACAGTGCATAGCACATGGTGGAAATTAATAGATGGGATGGTGGACAGCGGAACGGATAATGATGCAGCGGCGGCGTGACTAATGTGAACAGAACTCGAAACTCTAAAGGAACTAGACACTAAGACCAGCAACTGACACGACGATGCAACCGATAATTCAACTATGCAAGCAATGAATAGAAAATTGCAAAGGCTCAGACTGGCTTGGATAAAGGATGAACAGATCTAACTTTTTTTTGTGGCTTTTTCTTGGACAATAGGTAAGAAAATAAATCTAATCTAAGAAAAACTGGAAATTCTCACCGAGCAACCTGAAAACTGATACCACTTGATAGAGGCAAAGGTCCCGATCTTTCGATGAGATGATAACTATCGATTTGGTGGAGACGACTTTGACGATCCGACTACAAACGTGCACGACGTTGCGTCTTAGCAATCGCTAAACCAATCTCCTGAGGTTACTGACGATGCTGGAAGCACGGTCAGCCTGACCACGAAGGTCTATTCCTGCAAGCAATCGAAGAACGAGCAAGAATATGATAAAGCAATCTGAATATTGCAAATATATATGAAGTATTGATAATGGTGAGGATCCGGAAGCGGTCTTGGTCTGGTCGTTGGACACAAACGAAGTACACGAAGTTGCAATGGCTAACTTTTAACTAAACAAATCCCAAGGAAAAGCTACTAGATGGATCTACTTATATAGGAGCAAGGGGTGGCGGCCAAGGAGGTGGGAGGACGTCCCAAGGCAGCCTAAAACTAAATCTAGGTCGTACAAGGCCAATGGGCCCAAGTGGAGGTGATGTAACACCTTTGGACTTGTAGTTTGACTCGGATTCTGCTGCAGCATCAGATTGTTTCGTCCACAACTCAACGCTCCGGACGAATTTGAAGGTGATTCCACTTGGGTTGGAAAGTGCACGAAATCTAGTTTCCAACAAAAAAAGAATCACCCAATTCGGAGTCCGTATGAAAAACTTGTGTGCGTTTTGAGTCAGGTATGTCTGTGCAGTCCGAATCTGAATCCAGAACGTGAGAGACTTGGACTCTATCTTCTCTTGGGCCAAAAGTGACGTGAGAGAACTTTTTGGACAACAAATAAACATCTCTTTCTTCCTTATCTTCATATGTGCATTGTGCAAATGTCCCATACACCTGCAATTAGACAAAACACAAAAGTGTGTGAAGTATTTTTGTTCTGAATAACACAAATAGATTATTGAATAGTTTGCACTAGAAATCACCTGACAAATATGCATATATGCAATATTTTTGGTCATATCCAAGATAGTCATGTCCTCATCACAAGTACTCATCCAAGACCTACGGCTTCTCCAACATCCAAGCTTCATCGACTCCTCTAACATCTACATCAACCAAGCCTTCTCCAAGCAACGACGACAAGTCAAGTTACAAGAAAACTTCCTCAAGTTCAAGTCGTCTTCCTCCTACTACAAGCAACTTCAAGCCGCGTGTTTCATCTTCTACTCCAACCGATGAAACCGTCAAGACAAGTTCATTCAAGTGTTTCACTTGCGGCGGCCGAGGCCACAAGTCTTATCAATGCATGAACAAGCGCACCATGATCCTCAACGAAGATGGCACATATGACTCCATGAGTGAAGAGGAGATGGAAGCCCTTGAGCAAGTGGCCATGCACCGGCGCGTGAACGAGGATGAAGATGATCATGTCTTTTGTGATGAGGATTCGAGCCCCGCTCTTGTTGTCTCCAAGGTCTTGACTCTTCAACATCAACAAGAAGAAGACCAACGATGCCACATCTTCCACACAAAGGCTGGCATCAATGGACGATCCGTCAAGGTCATCATCGATGGAGGTAGTTGCCACAACTTGGCAAGTGAAGAACTATGCTCCAAGATCCAATTGGTCAAGAAGAAGCACCCGCACCCCTACAAGGTTCAATGGCTAAGTGACTCTGGCACTATACGAGTTGAGCATACGGTCCAAGTATCCTTCAAAATCGGTGCATATGAGGATACTTTGGAGTGTCATGTGGTCCCAATGACCGTTTGCCACCTCCTTCTTGGTCGACCATGGCAATTCGACCGTGGTGTCTTCCACAACGGGCGTACCAACCACTATAGCTTCAAGATGAAAGGAAAAGATTATGTACTACGACCTATGTCTCCTAGTCAAGTGATAGCTGACAAGCAAGCCACCCACCATGGAGAGAAGAGTGAGAAAGTGACCCACCCAAAAGTGAGTGAGAGCCACAAGCCAAACTTGAGCGCCTCTTCGCCTAGAGAGAAAAACCTCATCCTATTTGCCACCAAAAGTGAGATGAGAGAAGTGTGTGAGAACCCATCGAGTGTGATGCACTTTGTCCTTGTGTGCAAGGATGGAGAACCAAACACTAACACCATTCACGAGCTACCTTTGGTGTTTCAATCTCTTTTGCAGGAATTTCAAGATGTTTTCCCCGATGAGCTACCTCCGGGTCTACCTCCTCTACGAGGCATTGAGCATCGAATCGACCTCATCCCCGGAGCGCCACTTCCAAGCAAAGCCCCATACCGTGTCAATCCCGAAGAAACCAAGGAGATTCAAATACAAGTACAACAACTAATCGACAACGGTCATGTACGTGAAAGCTTAAGCCCTTGTGCCGTTCCCGTTATACTTGTGCCTAAGCCCGATGGAAGTTTCCGCTTGTGTTCCGATTGTAGACCTATAAATGCTATCACCGTTCGCTATAGGCATCCCATTCCTCGCTTAGATGATATGCTTGATGAACTTAGTGGAGACAACTTTTTCTCAAAGATTGATCTTAAAAGTGGTTATTATCAAATCCGCACTCAAGAAGGTGATGAATGGAAAACTGCTTTCAAAACCAAATTTGGCTTATATGAGTGGTTAGTCATGCCTATGGGTTTATCGGAGGCACCCGGAACTTTCGTGCGTCTTATGCATCATGTACTTCGACCTTACATTGGCGTCTTTGTTGTGGTTTACTTCGATGATATCCTTGTGTTTAGCAAAACCATGAAAGAGCATCTTGATCATGTTAGTGCTGTTTTACAAACTCTTCGCAAGGAAAGTCTTTATGCCAACATGAAAAAGTGCACATTTGGTGTTGACAAAGTGGTTTTCTTGGGTTTCGTTGTTTCTTCCAAGGGTGTCCATGTTGATGAAACTAAAATTGAAGCAATTAAAACTTGGCCCCAACCCACCAATTTACAACAAGTGCGAAGTTTCCTTGGTCTTGCAGGTTTTTATCGTTGCTTTGTCAAAAACTTTAGCACTATTGCCGCCCCCTTGCATGCTTTGAGTAAGAAGAATACTCCTTTTGTTTGGGGAACTTTGCAATCAACCGCTTTTGATGAACTCAAGTCTTTGCTTACTCATGCTCCGATTCTTGCTTTGTCTAACTTTGACAAAACTTTTGAGGTTCATTGTGATGCAAGTGGTACCGGAATTGGCGGAGTTTTATTGCAAGAAAAACGAGCCATTTCATATTTTAGTGAAAAACTCTCCGGTGCTCAACTTAACTATCCCACATATGACAAAGAATTGTATGCTTTAGTACATGTACTACATGTTTGGGAACATTATCTTAGACCTCATGAGTTTGTCATCCATACCGATCATGAAACGCTTAAGTACTTAAAAGGTCAAACTAAGTTGAACAAGCGACATGCCAAATGGAGTGAATTTATTGAATCTTTCCCATATGTGATCAAGTACATTAAGGGTAAGGAAAATGTAGTTGCCGATGCACTTTCACGCATATGCATGCTTGTCACTAAACTTGAGTTGAATGTTATCGGCTTTGAGCACATAAAAGACTTGTATGCTAATGATCCATCTTTTGCACCTCATTATGCTAAATGTTTGATGCATACATCTTGGGAATGATATTACATTAAGGATGGTTATCTTATGAGAGCTAACAAAGTATGCATTCCCGAGTCTTCACTTCATTTGCTACTTTGGCAAGAGGCTCGTGGAGGTGGACTCATGGGACACTTTGGACGCGACAAGACTTTCGCCACGCTCTCCAAGAACTACTTTTGGCCCAAGATGTTCTGCGACGTCTCACGCTTCACCACTCGATGCTCTACATGTTGCAAAACTAAGTCTAAAGCTCAATCTCATGGTCTTTACATGCCTCTCCCTATTCCTTATCAACCATGGGAAGACATTAGTATGGATTTTGTACTTGGTTTGCCTAGAACTCAGAATGGAAAGGATTCCGTGTTTGTCATTGTGGACCGATTTTCTAAGATGGCACATTTCATTCCTTGCAACAAGATAGACGATGCTTCACATATTGCAAATCTCTTTTGTAGGGAAATCTTGCGCCTCCATGGAGTACCAAAGACAATCGTCTCCGACCGCGACGGCAAGTTCTTGAGCTACTTTTGGAAGACTCTATACGCCAAGCTCGGAATCAAGCTCTTGTTCGCATCCGCATACCATCCTCAAACCGATGGCCAAACGGAGGTGACGAACCGGACACTATCCACTCTACTTCGCGTGTTGATCAAGAGGAACATCAAGGAGTGGGAGGCGTGTCTACCCATCGCCGAGTACGCCTACAACCGTGCAAGACATTCGACTACCGGCAAGTCCCCCTTCGAGGTCGTCTACGGCTTCAACCCGTTGTCCCCATTGGACATTCTACCTCTCCCTCTACAAGAGCGCACCAACATGGATGTGAGTGCACGAGCAAGCTACATTAAGAGGATGCATGAAGATACAAGGCACACCATCGAGCGCCAAGTACAACGACTAGCATCCAAGCTCAACATCAACAAGCAACACATGATATTCAACATTGTAGACCTAGTGTGGCTACACCTTCGCAAGGACCGCTTCCCCAACGAACGCAAGTCCAAGCTTCTCCCTCGAGCCGACGGACCCTTCAAGGTGCTCGCACGCTACAACAACAACGCTTACAAGATCGACCTCCCACGTGACAAGTACAATGTGAGCGACATCTTCAACGTCTCCGATCTCTCCCCGTACCATGGTGATGAGGATTTCGATCCGAGGTCGGATCTTTCATAAGGGGGGGAGATGATGCGGAGCATCCCTTGGTCATCCCCATGGACCTACCATCGCCTCACCAAGCCTCAAGAGGACCCATGACTAGAGCACGTGCTAGAGCTCTCGAAACCGAGGTGACTTCTCTCCTAAGTGATATCTCATATGATCCTCTCGAGATATGGCTACTACCTAAGTCCGATATACTATGCATGATTAGGTGTCAAGAAGAACCTCCCAAGGATGCACGTGAAGACGGACAAGCTACCCACTCCGCGGATGAAGAGAACTAGCTGAAACGGACAAGATCACCTTCCAGGCCCCGGACATCTGGCCGAGGCCCCGGACATCCGGCCCCTGGAGCTTCTCCATCAGCAACAGCCAAGTCTGCCAAGTCTCCAGGGCCCGGACATCCAGCGTCCAGCCCGGACATCCGGCCTCAGCCCGGAAATCCGGCCAAAGCCCCGGAAATCCGGTGCCTCGCACTAGGAACCACAGAAGTTCAACCCTCCAGCCCGGACATCCGGCGTCCTGGCCCGGACATCCGGCGCCTCCGGAAGCCCCGGACATCCGGCCCGACGCCCGGACATCCGGCTCCGCCTGTGTGTGAACAGTGAAGGGCCGAAGCCCATGTACCTCTTCGCCCCCCTAGACTATATGTACTCCTTTGATGAGGACATCAATACAATTGTTACACCCACAGCCCCTGCTGCTATACATACTGGACCAATTACTAGAGCTCGTGCACGCCAACTAAATTACCAGGTACTTTCGTTTCTTGGTAATGATTCTAATGTTCATGAGAATATGATGCTGCCTAAATTGGATACGTTTGTTTTGCTTACAAATAAAGGGCCTAGCTTGGAGAAGGATGAACATTGGAGCAAGAACAAGCATGGAGATGATGGCATGCGCAAGGGGAACAAGAACAGAGTTACAAGTGATGATTTCAGGACTTTGAAGCCACCATAATGGGTGCATGAAGCCTTGGACGAAATATACAAGATGCCACTTCATAAATTTTGTCCCGAGGCTATTATAGGTGCTGCGTCACCTTATTATTGGGCCAGGCCCATGTAATTTCGAAATACATAAGTATAGGCTATTTTTAGAGTCCGTATGTGTGGGGAAACAAGAGATAGGGTTGATTTTGGACCCCTCCACCAAGGGCCACGAAATTCCCCCCTCTTCCTCCATATATACAGCCCTTAGGGCATCGTTTAGACTTTGGGTTTTGTTTAGATTAAAAGTTTGCCATAGCTGCAACTTCGCGTACTTCGTTTGTGTTCAACGACCAGACAAAGGCGTCACAGAGCCCCACCTTGATCAATAAAGCTTTCATCTTATATTCGCAATATCCAGATTGCAATCTCAGTTTCTTGCTTGTTCTTCGTTTGCTCGCAGGAAACAGACCCTCGTGGTCAGGTTGATCGTGCTCCGGCGTGGTCAATAACCTCTCGGAGTTGGTTTAGCGATTGCTAAGGCGCGACGTCCTCGCACGTTCGTAGTCGGATCGTCAAAGTCGACTGCCACCAAAGCGATATCCATCATCTCATCGAAAGACGGGACACCTTTGCCTCTATCATCCTTCCCCTTCCTCTTTCTAGGTTTAGCATTGGATTGGCTCATTTTGTGTGAGAGCCTTTGCTCATCCACTTGGATACTTCTCCTCGGAGTTCACGGCCTCTTCGGAGAAGATCCCCAAGCGGATTCAAGACCCCTTTCTAGGGAAGAACATCAAGGCCTCCTCTCGGAGAAGAACGGTTCCGTTGTATCCTTCCCTTTGTTGACCTTGAACCTTGTGCTACCTTATGTGTGTGATGATCTAGCACTCGTGTGATTGATTCTATGTCGGTTTAGTGTTTCTCTCTCGTTTTCCCCGTGTTCCCCTTTGCGATTTCCGCGTGTTCTTCGTGTTCTCCCGTAGGATCCCCTCCAAACGTGAAAGATCGACGTTCTAGGGTTCCACCCTACATCACCGTACTAAAGACGCGAGCCTAGAACACTAACAAAATCACGGCGCTGCACATAAACAAGGGAGGAGCACACTCTGATTTTTTTTATTTTTTTTGAAACTGGAACTATTTTTCTTCTGCGGATGGCTCGGAAGTTTGGGAGTCTGATGAGGACATCAATACCATTGTTACACCCACAGCCCCTGCTGCTATATATACTGGACCAATTACTAGAGCTCGCGCACGCCAACTAAATTACCAGGTACTTTTGTTTCTTGGTAATGATTCTAATGTTCATGAGAATATGATGCTGCCTAAATTGGATACATTTGTTTTGCTTACAAATGAAGGGCCTAGCTTGGAGAAGGATGAACATTGGAGCAAGAACAAGCATGGAGATGATGGCATACGCAAGGGGAACAAGAACGGAGTTACAAGTGATGATTTCAGGACTTTGAAGCCACCATAATGGGTGCATGAAGCCTTGGACGAAATATACAAGATGCCACTTCATAAATTTCGTCCCGAGGCTATTCTAGGTGCTGCGTCACCTTATTATTGGGACAGGCCCATGTAATTTCGAAATACATAAGTATAGGCTATTTTTAGAATCCGTATGTGTGGAGAAACAAGAGATAGGGTTGATTTCGGACCCCTCCACCAAGGGCCACGAAATGCCCCCCCCCCCTCTTCCTCCATATATACAGCCCTTAGGGCATCGTTTAGACTTTGGGTTTTGTTTAGATTAAAGTTCGCCATAGCTGCAACTTCGCATACTTCGTTTGTGTTCAACGACCAGACAAAGGCGTCACAGAAACCCACCTTGATCAATAAAGCTTTCCTCTTATATTCGCAATATCCAGATTGCAATCTTAGTTTCTTGCTTGTTCTTTGTTTGTCTGCACGAAACAGACCTTCGTGGTCAGGTTGATCATGCTCCGGCGTGGTTAATAACCTCTTGGAGTTGGTTTAGCGATTGCTAAGGCGCGACGTCCTCGCACGTTCGTAGTCGGATCGTCAAAGTCGACTTCCTCCAAAACGATAGCCACCATCTCATCGAAAGACGGGACACCTTTGCCTCGCTCCGTTTAGGCCCAAAATTTTTCGAAAACGCATTTTTCCAAAAAATTTCTGGCTATCCTATTTTTAGGTGTTTCTGAGTGTTTTGAGACAGGTGCCATTATAGGAAGTTTTTTTTGACCCGTTTCCAGTTTTTGGGTCCGGGCAGTCGAAAAAAAAAAAATTGGTCGAAAAAATTTCGTGCCCATACTGTCAGTTTGAGCTAGGAAGAGTTTTGAGACACTCGCCATTATAGTGATTTTTCGC
>NW_021183699.1:79248-80317 GCF_002162155.2 Triticum dicoccoides
AAAAAGAGCGCAAAAAAAAAGAGCGAAAAAAAAATTCAGAGTGTGCTTTCCCCTTGTTTACGTGCCGCGCCGTGATTTTGTTAGTGTTCTAGGCTCGCGTCTCTAGCACAGTCTAGCCTAGGACCAGCACAGTACCGTCGTTGAGCGTTTATTCAACTTTGCATCTCTGAATTGATTATTGCTGACCCTTTTTGCTACCATATTATAAGCCTTCCCAGCTCCACATACATCTACGTCGTGCGTTTGACTCTCCCTGGTAATCGCTCTATCCAAGCTTTGAGAGTTTTTGACTACAACGGTTGCCGATCACCGCCTGCTGCTGGGTAAGAACTGGTAAGAATTTGAGATTTGCTTCACGGATTTGTGACAACCACCACCACCACTTGTTCGTAGTCTGTAGGATCATATTCTTGTGTGTTTCTATTGCTCTAACCATGCCAGGATCACAAGCCGACGAGATTGACTGGGAGAATTTATCGAACAAGGAGCTTCATGATAAGTTTCAGCAAATGATGACTGAACAGGTGCAAGATGTGCTGAACAATTTTGAAGAGGCCATGGAGAAGATCACTGGCTTTGAGAAGACGTTCGAAACAAAGCTCGATAATAAGTTTAATGAATTGCTCGCGCGTCTTCCACCACCACCACCCGCTGCACCTAACGCACCTCTCCAACAACAACAACAACGACTACCTCCACGTCGCGAAGCAGACCTCCGTCGAGCAAGCCGTGTTCCTCTTGCGTTTGGCCAAACTGTTGGTGCTGCTGTTGATACTTCTGTGGCTCCTGCTGCTGATGCGGAGGAGGATGATTATGTGGGAGATTATGAGGATGAGGTTGATCAAAATCAACACTACGTGCAGCCACCTGTACCACCACCAGCAGGTCGACCTCAGGTATATATTCGTAATGGTAGGCCTGCACCACCACCTCAGGTACGAGATGATGTCCATATTCCTAAACTGAAATTGAATATTCCACCATTTGAGGGTAGATATGTTCCTGATATATATCTTACTTGGGAGTTAGAAACTGAACAACGATTTACATGTTTACAATATCCTGAGGA
>NW_021183699.1:85174-111750 GCF_002162155.2 Triticum dicoccoides
TTGATCAATAAAGCTTTCATCTTATATTCGCAATATCCAGATTGCAATCTTAGTTTCTTGCTTGTTCTTCGTTTGCTCGCAGGAAACAGACCCTCGTGGTCAGGTTGATCGTGCTCCGGCGTGGTCAATAACCCCTCGGAGTTGGTTTAGCGAATTGCTAAGGCGCGACGTCCTCGCACGTTCGTAGTCGGATCGTCAAAGTCGACTTCCACCAAAGCGATATCCATCATCTCATCGAAAGATCGGGACCCTCGCCTCTATCATTTATTGATCAAGGTGGGGTTCTGTGACGCCTTTGTCTGGTCGTTGAACACAAACGAAGTACGCGAAGTTGCAGCTATGGCGAACTTTTAATCTAAACAAAACCCAAAGTCCAAACGGTGCCCTAAGGGCTGTATATATGGAGGAAGAGAGGGGGAATTTCGTGGCCCTTGGTGGAGGGGTCCGAAATCAACCCTATCTCTTGTTTCCCCACACATACGGACTCTAAAAATAGCCTATACCTATGTATTTCGAAATTACATGGGCCTGGCCCAATAAAAAGGTGACGCAGCACCTATAATAGCCTCGGGACGAAATTTATGAAGTGGCATCTTGTATATTTCGTCCAAGGCTTCATGCACCCATTATGGTGGCTTCAAAGTCCTGAAATCATCACTTGTAACTCCGTTCTTGTTCCCCTTGCGCATGGCATCATCTCCATGCTTGTTCTTGCTCCAATGTTCATCCTTCTCCAAGCTAGGCCCTTCATTTGTAAGCAAAACAAATGTATCCAATTTAGGCAGCATCATATTCTCATGAACATTAGAATCATTACCAAGAAACGAAAGTACCTGATAATTTAATTGGCGTGCGCGAGCTCTAGTAATCGGTCCCGTATGTGTAGCAGTAGGGGCTGTGGGTGTAACAATGGTATTGATGTCCTCATCATCCTCCCCTTCTTGAAATGAAGTCGTCCTCGACGGAAACTCATCTTCCTCACCCAAATAAGGCTTCAAATCTGCAATGTTAAAAGTGGGACTAACCCCAAAATCTGCAGGCAGCTCAAGTTTATATGCATTATCATTTATTTTCTCTAACACCTTAAAGGGACCATCAGCACGTGGCATTAGCTTTGATTTGCGCAAATCAGGAAATCTATCCTTACGCAAATGTAACCAAACAAGATCTCCAGGTGCAAACACAACATCTTTTCTACCCTTATCTCCAGCAAGTTTATATTTAGCATTCATACGCTCAATGTTTTCCTTAGTTAACTCATGCATTTTTAAAATCAATTCAGCACGTTGTTTAGCATCAAAATTAACCTTCTCCGAAGATGGAAGAGGCAACAAATCAATAGGTGCACGAGGTAGGAAACCATACACAACTTCAAAAGGGCACATCTTAGTAGTAGAATGCAATGAACGATTATAAGCAAATTCAATATGAGGCAAGCATTCCTCCCACATTTTCTTATTATTCTTCAAAACAGCCCTAAGCATAGTAGACAACGTTCTATTGACTACTTCAGTTTGTCCATCAGTTTGGGGGTGACAAGTAGTACTAAAAAGCAGTTTAGTCCCCAACTTAGCCCATAAACATCTCCAAAAGTGGCTAAGAAATTGAGTATCACGATCTGAAACAATAGTATTTGGCACACCATGCAAGCGAATAATTTCACGAAAGAACAAATCAGCAACATTAACAGCATCATTGCTTTTATGACATGGTATAAAGTGTGCCATTTTCGAGAATCTATCCTCGACAACAAATATGCTATCCCTCCCCTTCTTTGTTCGAGGTAAACCTAAAACAAAGTCCATAGATATATCCTCCCAAGGAACACTAGGTACAGGCAAAGGCATATATAAACCATGAGGATTGAGTCGTGACTTAGCTTTTTGACATGTAGTGCATCGAGCAATAAAACGCTCAACATCCCGTCTCATCTTTGGCCAAAAGAAATGTGTAACAAGTACGTCCTCCATCTTCACGCCAAAGTGTCCCATTAATCCTCCTCCATGCGCCTCCTGCAACAACAAAAGACGAACAGAGCTAGCTGGAATGCATAGCTTGTTAGCACGAAACACAAATCCATCGTTAACGACGAACTTGTTCCACATTCTTCCTTCTTTACAATTCTGCATTACATCTTTAAAATCAGCATCATGCACATATTGATCTTTGATGGTCTTCAAACCAAATATTTTGAAGTCAAGTTGTGAAAGCATAGTATAGCGGCGAGACAATGTATCAGCAATAACATTTTCTTTTCCCTTCTTGTGTTTAATGACATAAGGAAAAGTCTCAATGAATTCAACCCATTTAGCATGTCTACGATTCAGTTTAGCTTGACTTTTAATATGTTTCAAAGATTCATGATCAGAATGTATAACAAATTCTTTGGGCCATAAATAATGTTGCCATGTTTCTAAAGTCCGAACAAGAGCATATAATTCTTTATCATAAGTAGAATAATTCAGACTAGGCCCACTCAATTTTTCAGAAAAGTATGCAACAGGTTTGCCATCTTGTAATAACACACCGCCTAATCCAATTCCACTAGCACCACATTCAAGCTCAAAAGTCTTATTAAAATCAGGAAGTTGGAGTAAAGGAGCATGTGTCAACTTATCTTTCAATACCGAGAAGGCTTCTTCCTGTGCGGTACCCTAAAGAAAAGGCACATCTTTCTTTGTAAGCTCATTGAGAGGTGCAGCAATGGTGCTGAAATCTCTCACAAAACGCCTATAGAATCCAGCGAGGCCAAGAAAACTCCTCAGTTGTGTGACCGTTTTGGGTTGCGGCCAACTCTCAATAGCTTCAATCTTGGCTTTATCAACTTCAATTCCCTGTGGAGTAACAACATAGCCAAGAAAAGATACTCGGTCGGTGCAAAAGGTGCACTTCCCAAGGTTACCAAACAAACGTGCATCACGTAGAGCAATAAAAACAGCACGTAAATGTTCCAAATTGATAGAGGCGGGGGTGTCCCGATCTTTCGATGAGATGATAACTATCGATTTGGTGGAGACGACTTTGACGATCTGACTACAAACGTGCACGACGTTGCGCCTTAGCAATCGCTAAACCAACTCCGAGAGGTTATTGACCACGCCGGAGCACAATCAACCTGACCACGAAGGTCTATTCCTGCAAGCAATGGAAGAACAAGCAAGAATATGATAAAAGCAATCTGAATATTGCGAGTATATATGAAGTATTGATAAAGGTGGGGATCCGTAAGTGGTCTTGGTCTTTTCGTTGGACACAAACGAAGTACACGAAGTTGCAATGGCTAACTTTTAACTAAACAAATCCCAAGGAAAAAGCTACTAGATGGATCTACTTATATAGGAGCAAGGGGTGGCGGCCAAGGAGGTGGGAGGACGTCCCAAGGCAGCCTAAAACTAAATCTAGGTCGTACAAGGCCAATGGGCCCAAGTGGAGGTGATGTAACACCTTTGGACTTGTAGTTTGACTCGGATTCTGCTGCAGCATCAGATTGTTTCGTCCACAACTCAACGCTCCGGACGAATTTGAAGGTGATTCCAATTGGGTTGGAAAGTGCACGAAATCTAGTTTCCAACAAAAAAAGAATCACCCAATTCGGAGTCCGTATGAAAAACTTGTGTGCGTTTTGAGTTAGGTATGTCTGTGCAGTCCGAATCTGAATCCAGAACGTGAGAGACTTGGACTCTATCTTCTCTTGGGCCAAAAGTGATGTCAGAGAACTTTTTGGACAGCAAATAAACATCTCTTTCTTCCTTATCTTCATATGTGGATTGTACAAATGTCCCATACACCTGCAATTAGACAAAACACAAAAGTGTGTGAAGTATTTTTGTTCTGGATAACATAAATAGATTATTGAATAGTTTGCACTAGAAATCACCTGACAAATATGCATATATGCAATATTTTTGGTCATATCCAAGGTAGTCATGTCCTCATCATCCTCCCGTTCTTGAAAATAAAGCCGTCCTCGGCGTTGCTTAATCTGAAATGTGGCTAACAAAAGAGACAAGGTGTACATGTTGCATATGTATATGTCATCCATTTTTACTTCCCTTGATTTTTGCATATATGACACATGAATAGATGAGTAACTTGCATAGTTCATAAAATCTAAAGCCAAAAAATTAGCACAAGAAGTAGAAGGCATGAAAATATTGTAACTCAGTTTGCACATATAAGTGAAGCTCTTATTCATTTCAAAAGATTGACAATGTTCATCATTAAACCATCCCAACATTGGTGAATAAACCTTACTTGCATCAAATTTACATGCTACAACATGCTTAAATAAGCAAACATGCAATAAGTCATTCAACACAGAATCATCACCAAGATTAGAGGTCATATCAAAATGATTAAACATTGGTTCTTTTGCATCAATAGTTAATTCAATGGGTGCACTCAAAATTGTTGGTATTTCAGTTGTTTGATCACATGGCAAAGTCAAATTATCAACGTAGTCCTCTAAAATAGGTGGTGTGATCAAAGTAGTGGGTAGCTCATCAGATGGTGCATTCAAATTGACAAGGCATTCATCATTCTCATGTAGAGATGGAAGATCAGTACCTTTGTCATTACCTCTTATGATCAACTCAGATGATGTAGCCTGATATAGAGGCAAAGGTGTCCCGTCTTTCGATGAGATGGTGGATTTCGCTTTGGTGGAAGTCGACTTTGACGATCCGACTACGAACGTGCGAGGACGTCGCGCCTTAGCAATCGCTAAACCAACTCCGAGAGGTTATTGACCACGCCGGAGCACGATCAACCTGACCACGAGGGTCTGTTTCCTGCGAGCAAACGAAGAACAAGCAAGAAACTGAGATTGCAATCTGGATATTGCGAATATAAGATGAAAGCTTTATTGATCAAGGTGGGGTTCTGTGACGCCTTTGTCTGGTCGTTGAACACAAACGAAGTACGCGAAGTTGCAGCTATGGCGAACTTTTAATCTAAACAAAACCCAAAGTCTAAACGATGCCCTAAGGGCTGTATATATGGAGGAAGAGGGGGGAATTTCGTGGCCCTTGGTGGAGGAGTCCGAAATCAACCCTATCTCTTGTTTCCCCACACATACGGACTCTAAAAATAGCCTATACTTATGTATTTCCAAATTACATGGGCCTGGCCCAATAATAAGGTGACGCAGCACCTAAAATAGCCTCGGGACGAAATTTATGAAGTGGCATCTTGTATATTTCGTCCAAGGCTTCATGCACCCATTATGGTGGCTTCAAAGTCCTGAAATCATCACTTGTAACTCCGTTCTTGTTTCCCTTGCGCATGCCATCATCTCCATGCTTGTTCTTGCTCCAATGTTCATCCTTCTCCAAGCTAGGCCCTTCATTTGTAAGCAAAACAAATGTATCCAATTTAGGCAGCATCATATTCTCATGAACATTAGAATCATTACCAAGAAACGAAAGTACCTGGTAATTTAGTTGGCGTGCACGAGCTCTAGTAATTGGTCCAGTATGTATAGCAGCAGGGGTTGTGGGTGTAACAATTGTATTGATGTCCTCATCACCTTCTTGAAAATAAAGCCGTCCTCGGCGTTGCTTAATCTAAAATGTGGCTAACAAAGGAGACAAGGTGTACATGTTGTATATGTATATGTCATCCATTTTTACTTCCCTTGATTTTTGCATATATGACACATGAATAGATGAGTAACTTGCACAGTTCATAAAATCTAAAGCCAAAAAATTAGCACAAGAAGTAGAAGGCATGAAAATATTGCAACTGAGTTTGCACATATAAGTGAAGCTCTTATTCATTTCAAAAGATTGACAATGTTCATTATTAAACCATCCCAACATTGGTGAATAAACCTTACTTGCATCAAATTTACATGCTACAACATGCTTAAATAAGCAAACATGCAATAAGTCATTCAACACAGAATCATCACCAAGATTAGAGGTCATATCAAAATGATTAAACATTGGTTCTTTTGCATCAATAGTTAATTCAATGGGTGCACTCAAAATTGTTGGTATTTCAGTTGTTTGATCACATGGCAAAGTCAAATTATCAACGTAGTCCTCTAAAATAGGTGGTGTGATCAAAGTAGTGGGTAGCTCATCAGATGGTGCATTCAAATTGACAAGGCATTCATCATTCTCATGTAGAGATGGAAGATCAGTACCTTTGTCATTACCTCTTATGATCAACTCATATGATGTAGCCACTCTCGGGGGCGATGTGTCACATGGTGGAGGTGATGTAGTCCTGATAACAACGGATGTGGTTGTCATAGTATGCCTAGTAGTTGAAGGAACAATCATATCAACTCTTGGAATGTGCACCGTGCGCTTGTTCTCCTCGTGGCCAACACGTCGTTTTATTTCCTGTTCAGCTTTGCAAGCAAGATGAAACAAATAGTCCATAGGATAACACTCTTCATGAATTAGTATCTCTTGAATATCACGGTTTAATCCTCCCCAAAATCTATCCATAAAATCATCTTCACTTTCTTCTAAAGAGGAATGCAACAAGGTAGTTTGTAAATCATCATAATATTTTGTTACAGTTTCACTACCTTGTTTTAAGTGTTGCAACTTCTTAATCATGTCACGAGTATAATAAGCAGGGACGAAAGTATGTCGCATGGCAAGTTTCAAATCATCCCAAGTAGTAGGTATATAATCAAGGTGTAACCGACAATATTCACTCCACCAAACCAAAGCATAACCAGTGAAAGAACCAACCGCAACCTTAACCTTTTTATGTTCATCGAAATTATGGGAAGCAAATATATTTTTTATGTCGAACTCCCATTCAATATATAAAGCAGGTTTAAAACGGCCATTAAATGGTGGTATAGATACATTAACCTGATCATGTGCATTTGGATGTTTGTGCACCTCTCGTGACGGTTGTGGTATTTGCAAAGGTGGTGGCACGTCTCCCGCGATCGACAAAGCCCATGAATTGACTCTGGATTCTGTCATGATTAGTAGAACAAGAAACAAAACCCAAAAATAATGTTCGTATAACTACTAGGATGTGGTGGTAAAACGCTCACAGTAAAGCAAATATCAATGTCTTACAAGTTCTTACCATGCAGCAGGCGGTGATCGGCAACCAGCGGTGTCAAGTAACTCCGAATATTGAGTAAAGCGATTGCCAGGGGAGCGTACTATACACGGTGTAGAAATATGTGGAGCTGGGTTGGCTATATATGGTAGCAAAAGATTAGCAATAATCAATTCAAAGATGCAATGTTGAATAAACGCTCAACGACGGTACTGTGCTGGTCCTAGGCTAGACCAGACTAGAGACACGAGCCTAGAACACTAATGAGGTCACGGCGTAGCACAACTAGTATCAATGAAGGATACTAAGTAGCTCTTGACAGCAAGATATAAGTAAAGATCACAACGGCAGTGAAGATTATGATGAAAAACAACTGCCAAGCAGGATATACAACAACTCTCTCTCCAACTTTCCTCTTGAAAAGTTTGAGACAATTTTCTGATAAATTCTTTCAAAGAATGCTACTAACTCAAGCTTTCCAATGCAAAAAGAATCACTCAATTCCGAGTTGATATGAGGAGTCAAAGAATTCTAAAACTGCCTGAAAAATTGGAACAAGTTGTGTTCACGAACTTCGGAGGACAAAAAGACCTATTTAGAAGCCGATTTTGAGGTGTCAAATATTGAACTAGCTTCTGCAACTATTTAGATGCGGCTCGTCGCTATCTTCAATTTGAGTACTCACGGAGCCAAAACTGACTTCGTATGAGGAAGATACACCTGTTTTACTGAACAGTGCGCAAAACAGATTCCAATCCGAATTCAGGTACGAGATTGATTCTAGATAGATCCAATTTTTTTTTCTTCTCTCTTTTTTTTCTCACCCTTTTTTTTATTTTTCTTCTCTCTCTTTTTCTTTTTTTTTCTTTCCTTTTTTCTCTTTTTTTTCTCTATCTTTTTTTTTCTTTCCAAGACAAGCTAGATAAGATGCAGATTGGATCAGGCGAAGATGTGAATGACCTCAACTATGATTATGACAATGAACAGTGCGTAGCACGTGGTGGAAATCAATAGATAGGATGGTGGACGGCGGAAGGGATAATGATGCAGCGGCGGCGTGACTAATGTGAACAGAACTCGAAACTCTAAAGGAACTAGACACTAAGACCAGCAACTGACACGACGATGCAACCGATAATTCAACTATGCAAGCAATGAATAGAAAATTGCAAAGGCTCAGACTGGCTTGGATAAAGGATGAACAGATCTAACTTTTTTTGTGGCTTTTTCATGGACTGTAGGTATGAATGACAGATGCGATCTAAACTATGAAAAACTGTAAAATCTCACCGAGCAACCTGAAAACTAATACCACTTGATAGAGGCGGGGGTGTCCCGATCTTTCGATGAGATGATAACTATCGATTTGGTGGAGACGACTTTGACGATCTGACTACAAACGTGCACGACGTTGCGCCTTAGCAATCGCTAAACCAACTCCGAGAGGTTATTGACCACGCCGGAGCACAATCAACCTGACCACGAAGGTCTATTCCTGCAAGCAATCGAAGAACAAGCAAGAATATGATAAAAGCAATCTGAATATTGCGAGTATATATGAAGTATTGATAAAGGTGGGGATCCGTAAGTGGTCTTGGTCTGGTCGTTGGACACAAACGAAGTACACGAAGTTGCAATGGCTAACTTTTAACTAAACAAATCCCAAGGAAAAAGCTACTAGATGGATCTACTTATATAGGAGCAAGGGGTGGCGGCCAAGGAGGTGGGAGGACGTCCCAAGGCAGCCTAAAACTAAATCTAGGTCGTACAAGGCCAATGGGCCCAAGTGGAGGTGATGTAACACCTTTGGACTTGTAGTTTGACTCGGATTCTGCTGCAGCATCAGATTGTTTCGTCCACAACTCAACGCTCCGGACGAATTTGAAGGTGATTCCAATTGGGTTGGAAAGTGCACGAAATCTAGTTTCCAACAAAAAAGAATCACCCAATTCGGAGTCCGTATGAAAAACTTGTGTGCGTTTTGAGTTAGGTATGTCTGTGCAGTCCGAATCTGAATCCAGAACGTGAGAGACTTGGACTCTATCTTCTCTTGGGCCAAAAGTGACGTCAGAGAACTTTTTGGACAGCAAATAAACATCTCTTTCTTCCTTATCTTCATATGTGGATTGTACAAATGTCCCATACACCTGCAATTAGACAAAACACAAAAGTGTGTGAAGTATTTTTCTTCTGGATAACATAAATAGATTATTGAATAGTTTGCACTAGAAATCACCTGACAAATATGCATATATGCAATATTTTTGGTCATATCCAAGGTAGTCATGTCCTCATCACAAATGTTCTTCCAAAGATCTGCTATAAATCAATATGTCATCAAAGTAAACTACCACAAATCGTCCAATGAAAGCACGTAAAACTTCGTTCATTAATCTCATGAAAGTACCAGGTGCATTAGTTAACCCAAAAGGCATGACTAACCACTCATATAATCCAAACTTAGTTTTGAATGCTGTTTTCCATTCATCTCCCAATTTCATACGAATTTGATGGTATCCACTACGCAAATCAACTTTGGAGAATATTGTAGAGCCACTCAATTCATCAAGCATATCATCTAGCCTAGGAATAGGATGACGATAACGAATAGTAATATTATTAATGCCTCTACAATCAACACACATACGTGATGTACCATCCTTTTTCGGCACTAGAATAATAGGAACAACACAAGGACTAAGGGATTCGCGTATATAACCTTTGTCGAGAAGCTCTTGTACTTGACGCATAATCTCCTTCGTCTCCTCTGGATTGGTACGGTATGGTGCACGGTTTGGCAGTGAAGCACCGGGAATTAAGTCAATCTGATGCTCAATCACTCGAATAGGCGGTAATCCCGGTGGCACGTCTTGTGGAAAGACATCAGCGAACTCCTGCAAAATGTTAGTGACAGCAGGAGGCAAAGAGGAAGGCACGTCCTCGAATGAAAATAATGCCTCTTTGCACACAAAAGCATAGCAAACAGATTTGCTGAAATCTAGGTCATCAATATCAGATTTGGTGGCAAATAAACATGCACTTTTCAATTTAATTTCAGAAGCAACACTAGATGGTTTATTATTAGGCTTCATTTGTTGCTCAAATTCTTTTGCCACAATCTGATTTTCACTCTTATTCGTCTCCTGTTTTGCTTTATTAGCTCTATTAATATCATCTTTCAAAATGGAATCAGGAGTCATAGGAAGCAAAGTAATATTTTTATCCTTATGAACAAGAGTATAGTGATTGTTTCTACCATGGTGTACAGAATTTTTATCAAATTGCCATGGTCTACCAAGTAATAAGGAACATGCTTGCATAGGTACCACATCACAATCAACATAATCAGCATATGTAGAGATACTAAAATGCACACGAATAGTACGTGTTACCTTAACCTTGCCGCTGTTGTTGAACCATTGGATGTAGTAAGGATGTGGATGTGGTCTTGTGGTCAGAGAAAGCTTCTCCACCATCTCCATGCTAGCCAAGTTGTTGCAGCTCCCTCCGTCTATGATGACGCGCACAGAACATTCCTTCACAACTCCCTTGGTATGGAACAAATTGTGCCTCTGATTTTGCTCAGCTTGTGTGATCTGCACACTCAAAACACGTTGAGCAACTAAACATTCATACCTGTCAGCGTCTTCAGGAGCCATGTATTGCGTCTCATGATCAGAATCATCTCCACCATGTTCTTCACGTGTAATAAGAGCCAAAGTCTCCTCATCATAGTCACTAGCAGACTCATATCCACCATCCGCGGTAGCAATCATCACACGCGGAGATTTGCATTCTCTCGCATAATGACCTCCTCCCTTACAACGACGACAAATAATATCACTTGTGTGCCCTGTTGATGCCATGGAAGAAGAAGACCGCTGTGCAGGCCCCGCAGGTGCGCTCTTGGCAGATAATGGTGGTTGTGCCTGTTTTCTTGTATCACGGCTGGAGGTGGCACCGGATGGAGGTGCTGGTGCAGTTGAAGTAGAAGATGCACGTGGTGTCCATGATGAAGGTCGGCCTGCAGAAAAGTTAGTTCGCCCCAATGCTTGTCGATCCTACACTTCACGTTCAGCTTTACAAGCAAGATGGAATAAACGAGTGATATTAGTATACTCCTTATAGTCTAGAATGGTCTGAATCTCTCTATTTAATCCACCCAGAAAACGTGCAAGCATAGCTTCATTCTCCTCAACAATACCACATCTAATCATGCCAGTTTGTAATTCCTGATAATATTCTTCTACAGAATTTTTCCCTTGTCTTAAACGCTGCAATTTTTGAAGCAATTCACGTTGATAATATGGTGGAACCCAACGCGTACGCATAGCAGTTTTCAAAGCAGACCAAGTAGTTGGAATAGGATATAATCTACAATGTTCAGACCACCATACACATGCAAAACTAGTGAAAGCACAAACAGCAGCAGCAACTCGTCTCTCCTCAGGATATTGTAAACATGTAAATCGTTGTTCAGTTTCTAACTCCCAAGTAAGATATATATCAGGAACATATCTACCCTCAAATGGTGGAATATTCAATTTCAGTTTAGGAATATGGACATCATCTCGTACCTGAGGTGGTGGTGCAGGCCTACCATTACGAATATATACCTGAGGTCGACCTGCTGGTGGTGGTACAGGTGGCTGCACGTAGTGCTGATTTTGATCAACCTTGATGAGGACATGACTACCTTGGATATGACCAAAAATATTGCATATATGCATATTTGTCAGGTGATTTCTAGTGCAAACTATTCAATAATCTATTTATGTTATCCAGAACAAAAATACTTCACACACTTTTGTGTTTTGTCTAATTGCAGGTGTATGGGACATTTGTACAATCCACATATGAAGATAAGGAAGAAAGAGATGTTTATTTGCTGTCCAAAAAGTTCTCTCACGTCACTTTTGGCCCAAGAGAAGATAGAGTCCAAGTCTCTCACGTTCTGGATTCAGATTCGTACTGCACAGACATACCTGACTCAAAACGCACACAAGTTTTTCATACGGACTCCGAATTGGGTGATTCTTTTTTTGTTGGAAACTAGATTTCGTGCACTTTCCAACCCAATTGGAATCACCTTCAAATTCGTCCGGAGCGTTGAGTTGTGGACGAAACAATCTGATGCTGCAGCAGAATCCGAGTCAAACTACAAGTCCAAAGGTGTTACATCACCTCCACTTGGGCCCATTTGCCTTGTACGACCTAGATTTAGTTTTAGGCTGCCTTGGGACGTCCTCCCACCTCCTTGGCCGCCACCCCTTGCTCCTATATAAGTAGATCCATCTAGTAGCTTTTCCTTGGGATTTGTTTAGTTAAAAGTTAGCCATTGCAACTTCGTGTACTTCGTTTGTGTCCAACGACCAGACCAAGACCGCTTACGGATCCCCACCTTTATCAATACTTCATACATATTTGCAATATTCAGATTGCTTTTATCATATTCTTGCTCGTTCTTCGATTGCTTGCAGGAATAGACCTTCGTGGTCAGGTTGATCGTGCACCGGCGTGGTCAATAACCTCTGGAGATTGGTTTAGCGATTGCTAAGGCGCAACGTCGTGCACGTTTGTAGTCGGATCGTCAAAGTCGTCTCCACCAAATCGATAGTTACCATCTCATCGAAAGATCGGGACACCCCGCCTCTATCATTAAGTCAATCTGATGCTCAATCCCTCGAATAGGCGGTAATCCCGGTGGCACGTCTTGTGGAAAGACGTCAGCGAACTCCTGCAAAATGTTAGTGACAGCAGGAGGCAAAGAGGAAGGCACGTCCTCGAATGAAAATAATGCCTCTTTGCACACAAAAGCATAGCAAACAGATTTGCTGAAATCTAGCTCATCAATATCAGATTTGGTGGCAAATAAACATGCACTTTTCAATTTAATTTCAGAAGCAACACTAGATGGTTTATTATTAGGCTTCATTTGTTGCTCAAATTCTTTTGCCACAATCTGATTTTCACTCTTATTCGTCTCCTGTTTTGCTTTATTAGCTCTATTAATATCATCTTTCAAAATGGAATCAGGAGTCATAGGAAGCAAAGTAATATTTTTATCCTTATGAACAAGAGTATAGTGATTGTTTCTACCATGGTGTACAGAATTTTAATCAAATTGCCATGGTCTACCAAGTAATAAGGAACATGCTTGCATAGGTACCACATCACAATCAACATAATCAGCATATGTAGAGATACTAAAATGCACACGAACAGTACGTGTTACCTTAACCTTGCCGCTGTTGTTGAACCATTGGATGTAGTAAGGATGTGGATGTGGTCTTGTGGTGAGAGAAAGCTTCTCCACCATATCCATGCTAGCCAAGTTGTTGCAGCTCCCTCCGTCTATGATGACGCGCACAGAACGTTCCTTCACAACTCCCTTGGTATGGAACAAATTGTGCCTCTGATTTTGCTCAGCTTGTGTGACCTGCACACTCAAAACACGTTGAGCAACTAAACATTCATACCTGTCAGCGTCTTCAGGAGCCATGTATTGCGTCTCATGATCAGAATCATCTCCACCATGTTCTTCACGTGTAATAAGAGCCAAAGTCTCCTCATCATAGTCACTAGCGGACTCATATCCACCATTCGCGGTAGCAATCATCACACGCGGAGATTTGCATTCTCTCGCATAATGACCTCCTCCCTTACAACGACGACAAATAATATCACTTGTGTGCCCTGTTGATGCCATGGAAGAAGAAAAACGCTGTGCAGGCCCCGCAGGTGCGCTCTTGGCAGATAATGGTGGTTGTGCCTGTTTTCTTGTATCACGGCTGGAGGTGGCACCAGATGGAGGTGCTGGTGCAGTTGAAGTAGAAGATGCACGCGGTGTCCATGATGAAGGTCGGCCTGCAGAAAAGTTAGTTCGCCCCAATGCTTGTCGATCCTGCACTTCACGTTCAGCTTTACAAGCAAGATGGAATAAACGAGTGATATTAGTATACTCCTTATAGTCTAGAATGGTCTGAATCTCTCTATTTAATCCACCCAGAAAACGTGCAAGCATAGCTTCATTCTCCTCAACAATACCACATCTAATCATGCCAGTTTGTAATTCCTGATAATATTCTTCTACAGAATTTTTCCCTTGTCTTAAACGCTGCAATTTTTGAAGCAATTCACGTTGATAATATGGTGGAACCCAACGCGTACGCATAGCAGTTTTCAAAGCAGCCCAAGTAGTTGGAATGGGATATAATCTACAATGTTCAGACCACCATACACATGCAAAACTAGTGAAAGCACAAACAGCAGCAGCAACTCGTCTCTCCTCAGGATATTGTAAACATGTAAATCGTTGTTCAGTTTCTAACTCCCAAGTAAGATATATATCAGGAACATATCTACCCTCAAATGGTGGAATATTCAATTTCAGTTTAGGAATATGGACATCATCTCATACCTGAGGTGGTGGTGCAGGCCTACCATTACGAATATATACCTGAGGTCAACCTGCTGGTGGTGGTACAGGTGGCTGCACGTAGTGCTGATTTTGATCAACCTCATCCTCATAGTCTCCCACATAATCATCCTCCTCCGCATCAGCAGCAGGAGCCACAGAAGTATCAACAGCAGCACCAACAGTTTGGCCAAACACAGGAGGAACACGGCTTGCTCGGCGGAGGTCTGTTTCGCGACGTGGAGGTAGTCGTTGTTGTTGTTGGAGAGGTGCGTTAGGTGCAGCGGGTGGTGGTGGTGGAAGACGCGCGAGCAATTCATTAAACTTGTTATCGAGCTTTGTTTCGAACGTCTTCTCAAGGCCAGTGATCTTCTCCATGGCCTCTTCGAAATTGTTCAGCACATCTTGCACCTGTTCAGTCATCATTTGCTGAAACTTATCATGAAGCTCCTTGTTCGATAAATTCTCCCAGTCAATCTCGTTGGCTTGTGATCCTGGCATGGTTAGCAGCAATAGAAAGACACAAGAATATGATCCTACAGACTACGAACAAGTGGTGGTGGTGGGTGTCACAAATCCGTCAAGCAAAACTCAAATTCTTACCAGTTCTTACCCAGCAACGGGCGGTGATCGGCAACCGTTGTAGTCAAAACTCTCAAAGCTTGGATAGAGCGATTACCAGGGAGAGTCAAACGCACGACGTAGATGTATGTGGAGCTGGGAAGGCTTATAATATGGTAGCAAAAAGGGTCAGCAATAATCAATTCAGAGATGCAAAGTTGAATAAACGCTCAACGACGGTACTGTGCTGGTCCTAGGCTAGACTGTGCTAGAGACGTGAGCCTAGAACACCAACAAAATCACGGCGCGGCACGTAAACAAGGGAGGAGCACACTCTGAATTTTTTTTCTCTTTTTTTTGCACTTTTTTTCCTCTTTTTTTTTTGCTCCGCAACAAATGGTCTAAAAACTGCCTAGCCAGAATTTTCCAGACTTAGTTTTTTTTTGAAATTGGAACTATTTTTCTTCTGCGGATGGCTCGGAAGTTGGGGAGTCCTTCTCTGTCACGACTCGGAGTATCGCGTGATCTGGAAATCAAGAACAATGCAACAATTACTGGACTCGGACTAGGACTGGTGGCGGAGATGAATCTGGTGGAAGTCGGACTGGTGGCGGAGATGAATCTGGTGGAACACGGACAGGTGGCGGATATATGTTGTAGGTGAACTCGGATTGGCGTGATGGCGGCGGATATGTGGTGGCGTATATGGATTCGGATTGGCGGTGAATATGTGGTGGTGGTATAGGGCAACAGCGACGATGATGATGCGGTGGTGATATATGGCAACGGCGACGTGACAACCTGTGAACAGAACTCGAAACTCTAAAATACTAGACGCTAAGACCAGCAACTGGACACGACGATGCAACCGCAAATTCAACAAAGCAAATACAGAAAAGATTATGCAAGGCTCAGATTGGTTCGGATGGGATGAACTAACCCTAATTTTTTTTGGCTTTTTCGTGGACTATAGGTATGAAGAACAGACTCGATCTAAACTACAAAAAACTGTAAAATCTCACCGAGCAACCTGGAAATCTGATACCACTTGATAGAGGCAAAGGTGTCCCGTCTTTCGATGAGATGATGGATATCGCTTTGGTGGCAGTCGACTTTGACGATCCGACTACGAACGTGCGAGGACGTCGCACCTTAGCACTCGCTAAACCAACTCCGAGAGGTTATTGACCACGCCGGAGCACGATCAACCTGACCACGAGGGTCTGTTTCCTGCGAGCAAACGAAGAGCAAGCAAGAAACTGAGATTGCAATCTGGATATTGCGAATATAAGATGAAGGTGGGGTTCTGTGACGCCTTTGTCTGGTCGTTAAACACAAACGAAGTACGCGAAGTTGCAGCTATGGCGAACTTTTAATCTAAACAAAACCCGAAGTCCAAACGGTGCCCTAAGGGCTGTATATATGGAGGAAGAGAGGGGGAATTTCGTGGCCCTTGGTGGAGGGGTCCGAAATCAACCCTATCTCTTGTTTCCCCACACATACGGACTCTAAAAATAACCTATACCTATGTATTTCGAAATTACATGGGCCTGGCCCAATAAAAAGGTGATGCAGCACCTATAATAGCCTCGGGACGAAATTTATGAAGTGGCATCTTGTATATTTCGTCCAAGGCTTCATGCACCCATTATGGTGGCTTCAAAGTCCTGAAATCATCACTTGTAACTCCGTTCTTGTTCCCCTTGCGCATGGCATCATCTCCATGCTTGTTCTTGCTCCAATGTTCATCCTTCTCCAAGCTAGGCCCTTCATTTGTAAGCAAAACAAATGTATCCAATTTAGGCAGCATCATATTCTCATGAACATTAGAATCATTACCAAGAAACGAAAGTACCTGATAATTTCATTAGCGTGCGCGAGCTCTAGTAATTGGTCCCGTATATGTAGCAGTAGGGGCTGTGGGTGTAACAATGGTATTGATGTCCTCATCACGTTTAGGCCCAAAATTTTCCAAAAACGCACTTGCCAAAAAAAATTTCTGGCTATCCTATTTTTAGGTGTTTCTAAGCATATTGAGACAGTCACCGTTATAGAAAGTTTTTTTTGACCCGTTTCCAGTTTTTGGGTCCGGGCAATCAAAAAAAAAATTGGTCGAAAAAAATTTCGTGCCTATCCTGTTATCTTGACTTGGGAAGAGTTTTGAGACACTCGCCATTATAGTGATTTTCGAAGAAAAAAAGGAGCGCAAAAAAATGTGATTTTTTTTTTCAGAGTGTGCTTCTCCCTTGTTTCCGTGCAGCGTCGTGATTTTGTTAGTGTTCTAGGCTTGCATCTCTAGCACAATCTAGCCTAGGACCAGCATAATACCGTCGTTGAGCGTTTATTCAACTTTGCATCTCTGAATTGATTATTGCTGACCTTTTTTTTGCTACCATATTATAAGCCTTCCCAGCTCCACATACATCTACGTCGTGCGTTTGACTCTCCTGGTAATCGCTCTATCCAAGCTTTGAGAGTTTTGACTACAACGGTTGCCGATCACCACCTCCTCGTGGGTAAGAACTGGTAAGAATTTGAGATTTGCTTGACGGGTTTGTGATACACCACCACCACTTCTTAGTAGTCTGTAGGATCATATTCTTGTGTGTTTCTATTTGCTGCTAACCATGGTAGGATCACAAGTCGATGAGACTGATTGGGAGAACGTGACGAACAAACAGCTACATGATAAATTTCAGCAAATGATGAGTGGACAGGTGCAAGATGTGCTAAACAGATTTGACAAGGCCATGGAGAAGATAGATGGCATTGAGAAGACGTTCGAAACAAAGCTTGATTGCAAGTTTCATGAATTGCTTGCGCGTTTTCCACAACCACCGCCGGCTGCACCTAACGCACCTCTACAACAACAACAACAACAACAAGGTCTACATCCACGTCGCGAAACAGCCCTCCGCCGAGCGAGCCGTGTCCCTCTTGCGTTTGGCCAAACTGTTGGTGCTGTTGTTGATACTTTTGTGGCTCCTGCTGCTGATGTGGAGGAGGAGGATTATGTGGGAGATTACGAGGATGAGGTTGATCAAAATCAAAACTACGTGCAACCACCTGCACCACAACCACCAGGTCGTCCACATGCAAATAATCACAATGGTAGGGCTCTCCCTCAGGTACGAGATCATGACCATCTTCGTAAACTGAAATCGAATATTCCACCATTTAAGGGTAGATATGTTCCTGATATATATCTTACTTGGGAGTTAGAAACTGAACAACGATTTACATATTTACAATATCCTGAGGAGAGACGGGTTGCCGCTGCTGTTTGTGCTTTCACTAGTTTTGCATGTGTATGGTGGTCTGAACATTGTAGATCATATCCTATTCCAACTACTTGGGTTGCTTTGAAAACTGCTATGCGTACTCGTTGGGTTCCACCATATTATCAACGTGAATTGCTTCAAAAATTGCAGCGCTTAAGACAAGGGAAAAATTATGTAGAAGAATATTATCAGGAATTACAAACTGGCATGATTAGATGTGGTATTGTTGAGGAGAATGAAGCTATGCTTGCACGTTTTATGGGTGGATTCAATAGAGAGATTCAGACCATTCTAGAGTATAAGGAGTAGACTAATATCACTCGTTTATTCCATCTTGCTTGTAAAGCTGAACGTGAAGTGCAGGATCGACAAGCATTGGCGCGAACTAACTTTTCTGCAGGCCGACCTTCATCATGGACACCGCGTGCATCTGCTACTTCAATTGCACCAACACCTCCATCAGGTGCCACGTCCAGCCGTGATACAAGAAAGCAGGCACAACCACCATTATCTGCTAAGAGCGCACCTGTCGGGCCTCCATAGAGTTCTTCTTCTTCCATGGCATCAACAGGGCACACAAGTGATATTATTTGTCGTTGTTGTAAGGGAAGAGGTCATTATGCGAGGGAATGCAAATCTCAGCGTGTGATGATTGCTACTGAGGATGGTGGGTATGAGTCCGCTAATGACTATGATGAGTAGACTTTGGCTCTTATTACACGTGAAGAACATGGTGGAGATGATTCTGATCATGAGACGCAATACATGGCTCCTGAAGACGCTGACAGGTATGAATGTTTAGTTGGTCAACGTGTTTTGAGTGTGCAGGTCACACAAGCTGAGCAAAATCAGAGGCACAATTTGTTCCATACAAAGGGCGTTGTGAAGGAAAGTTCTGTGCGCGTCATCGTAGACGGAGGGAGCTGCAACAACTTGGCTAGCATGGAGATGGTGGAGAAGCTATCTCTCACCACAAGACCACATCCACATCCTTACTACATCTAATGGTTCAACAACAGCGGCAAGGTTAAGGTAACACATATTGTTCGTGTGCATTTTAGTATCTCTACATATGCGGATTATGTTGATTGTGATGTGGTACCTATGCAAGCATGTTCCTTATTACTTGGTCGACCATGGCAATTTGATAAAAATTCTGTACACCATGGTAGAAACAATCAGTATACTCTTGTTCATAAGGATAAAAATATTACTTTGCTTCCTATAACTCCTGATTCCAATTTGAAAGATGATATTAATAGAGCTAATAAAGCAAAACAGGAGAAAAATAAGAGTGAAAATCAGATTGTGGCAAAACAATTTGAGCAACAAATGAAGCCTAATAGTAAACCATCTAGTGTTGCTTCTGAAATTAAATTGAAAAGTGCATGTTTACTTGCCACTAAATCTGATATTGATGAGCTAGATTTCAGCAAATCTGTTTGCTATGCTTTTGTGTGCAAAGAGGCATTATTTTCATTCGAGGACGTGCCTTCCTCTTTGCCTCCTGCTGTCACTAACATTTTGCAGGAGTTCGCTGACGTCTTTCCACAAGACGTGCCACCGGGATTACCGCCTATTCGAGGGATTGAGCATCAGATTGACTTAATTCCCGGTGCTTCACTGCCAAACCGTGCACCATACCATACCAATCCAGAGGAGACGAAGGAGATTATGCGTCAAGTACAAGAGCTTCTCGACAAAGGTTATATACGCGAATCCCTTAGTCCTTGTGTTGTTCCTATTATTCTAGTGCCGAAAAGGATGGTACATCACGTATGTGTGTTGATTGTAGAGGCATTAATAATATTACTATTCGTTATCGTCATCCTATTCCTAGGCTAGATGATATGCTTGATGAATTGAGTGGCTCTACAATATTCTCCAAAGTTGATTTGCGTAGTGGATACCATCAAATTCGTATGAAATTGGGAGATGAATAGAAAACAACATTTAAAACTAAGTTTGGATTATATGAGTGGTTAGTCATGCCTTTTGGGTTAACTAATGCACCTAGTACTTTCATGATATTAATGAACGAAGTTTTATGTGCTTTCATTGGACGATTTTTGATGCGGAGCATCCTACGGTCATCACCATGTCAAGAGTCCGTTTAGCAAGTGACACATGCGACCTGTACTTCACATACACAAAGGTGAATCTTCTCCTTTACACGTGCTCACTTGACCCCTTCGAGGATGGTAGATGATGAGGACATGACTACCTTGGATATGATCAAAAATATTGCATATATGCATATTTGTCAGGTGATTTCTAGTGCAAACTATTCAATAATCTATTTATGTTATGCAGAACAAAAATACTTCACACACTTTTATGTTTTGTCTAATTGCAGGTGTATGGGACATTTGTACAATCCACATATGAAGATAAGGAAGAAAGAGATGTTTATTTGCTGTCCAAAAAGTTCTCTCACGTCACTTTTGGCCCAAGAGAAGATAGAATCCAAGTCTCTCACGTTCTGGATTCAGATTCGGACTGCACAGACATACCTGACTCAAAACGCACACAAGTTTTTCATACGGACTCCGAATTGGGTGATTCTTTTTTGTTGAAAACTAGATTTCGTGCACTTTCCAACCCAATTGGAATCACCTTCAAATTCGTCCGGAGCGTTGAGTTGCGGACGAAACAATCTGATGCTGCAGCAGAATCCGAGTCAAACTACAAGTCCAAAGGTGTTACATCACCTCCACCTGGGCCCATGAGCCTTGTACGACCTAGGGTTAGTTTTAGGCTGCCTTGGGACGTCCTCCCACCTCCTTGGCCGCCACCCCTTGCTCCTATATAAGTAGATCCATCTAGTAGCTTTTTCCTTGGGATTTGTTTAGTTAAAAGTTAGCCATTGCAACTTCGTGTACTTCGTTTGTGTCCAACAACCAGACCAAGACCGCTTCCGGATCCCCACCATTATCAATACTTCATATATATTTGCAATATTCAGATTGGTTTATCATATTCTTGCTCGTTCTTCGATTGCTTGCAGGAATAGACCTTCGTGGTCAGGCTGACCGTGCTTCCAGCATCGTCAGTAACCTCAGGAGATTGGTTTAGCGATTGCTAAGGCGCAACATCGTGCACGTTTGTAGTCGGATGATGAGGACATGATTACCTTGGATATGACCAAAAATATTGCATATATGCATATTCGTCAGGTGATTTCTAGTGCAAACTATTCAATAATCTATTTATGTTATCCAGAACAAAAATTCTTCACACACTTTTGTGTTTTGTCTAATTGCAGGTGTATGGGACATTTGTACAATCCACATATGAAGATAAGGAAGAAAGAGATGTTTATTTGCTGTCCAAAAAGTTCTCTCACGTCACTTTTGGCCTAAGAGAAGATAGAGTCCAAGTCTCTCACGTTCTGGATTCAGATTCGGACTGCACAGACACACCTGACTCAAAACGCACACAAGTTTTTCATACGGACTTCGAATTGGGTGATTCTTTTTTTGTTGGAAACTAGATTTCGTGCACTTTCCAACCCAATTGGAATCACCTTCAAATTCGTCCGGAGCGTTGAGTTGTGGACGAAACAATCTGATGCTGCAGCAGAATCCGAGTCAAACTACAAGTCCAAAGGTGTTACATCACCTCCACTTGGGCCCATTGGCCTTGTACGACCTAGATTTAGTTTTAGGCTGCCTTGGGACGTCCTCCCACCTCCTTGGCCGCCACCCCTTGCTCCTATATAAGTAGATCCATCTAGTAGCTTTTGCTGGGGATTTGTTTAGTTAAAAGTTAGCCATTGCAACTTCGTGTACTTCGTTTGTGTCCAACGACCAGACCAAGACCGCTTACAGATCCCCACCATTATCAATACCTCATATATATTTGCAATATTCAGATTGCTTTATCATATTCTTGCTCGTTCTTCGATTGCTTGCAGGAATAGACCTTCGTGGTCAGGCTGACCGTGCTTCCGGCATCGTCAGTAACCTCAGAAGATTGGTTTAGCGATTGCTAAGGCGCAACGTCGTGCACGTTTGTAGTCGGATCGTCAAAGTCGTCTCCACCAAATCGATAGTTATCATCTCATCGAAAGATCGGGACACCCTCGCCTCTATCAAGTGGTATCAGTTTTCAGGTTGCTCGGTGAGAATTTCCAGTTTTCCTAGATTAGATTTACTTTCTTACCTATTGTCCAAGAAAAAGCCACAAAAAAGAGTTAGATCTATTCATCCTTGGTCAAAGCCAGTCTGAGCCTTTGCAATTTTCTTTTCATTGACTGCATAGTTGAATTATCGATTGCATCGTCGTGTCGAGTTGCTGGTCTTAGTGTCTAGTTCGTTTAGAGTTTCGAGTTCTGTTCACATTAGTCACGCCACCGCTGCATCATTATCTCTTCCGCTGTCCACCACCCATCCATCAATTTCCACCACGTGCTACCCACCATTCATTGACATAATAATAGTTGAGATCGTTCACATCTTCACTTGATCCAATCTGCATCTTATCTAGTTTGTTTTGGAAAGAGGGAGAAAAAAAAGAGAGAGAAAAAACGAGAGAAAAAAAAGGAAAAAAAGTCAGAGAAAAAAAAAGGAGAGAAAGAAAAAAAAGTATGAGGAAAAAAAAGAGAGAAGAAAAAAAAACAAAAAAATCGGCTCAAACTTTTTCAGAGGAAAGTTGGAGACAAAGTTGTTGATATATCCTGCTTGGCTGTTGTTTCACCTCATTATCTTCACTGCTGTTGTGATCTTCACTTATATCTTGCTGTCAAGAGCTACTTAGTATCCTTCATTGATGCTAGTTGTGCTACGCCGTGACCTCATTAGTGTTCTAGGCTCGCGTCTCTAGTCCGGTCTAGCCTAGGACCAGCACAGTACCGTCGTTGAGCGTTTATTCAACATTGCATCTTTGAATTGATTATTGCTAATCTTTTGCTACCATATATAGCCAACCCAGCTCCACATATTTCTACACCGTGTATACGTACGCTCCCCTGGCAATCGCTTTACTCAATATTCGGAGTTACTTGACACCGCTGGTTGCCGATCACCGCCTGCTGCATGGTAAGAACTTGTAAGACATTGATATTTGCTTTACTGTGAGCGTTTTACCACCACATCCTAGTAGTTATTGGAACATTATTTTTGGGTTTTGTTTCTTGTTCTACTAATCATGACAGGATCCAGAGTCAATTCATGGGCTTTGTCGATCGCGGGAGACGTGCCACCACCTTTGCAAATACCACAACCATCACGAGAGGTGCACAAACATCCAAATGCACATGATCAGGTTAATGTATCTATACCACCATTTAATGGCCGTTTTAAACCTGCTTTATATATTGAATGGGAGTTCGACATAAAAAATATATTTGCTTCCCATAATTTCGATGAACATAAAAAGGTTAAGCTTGCGGTTGGTTCTTTCACTGGTTATGCTTTGGTTTGGTGGAGTGAATATTGTCGGTTACACCCTGATTATATACCTACTACTTGGGATGATTTGAAACTTGCCATGCGACATACTTTCGTCCCTGCTTATTATACTCGTGACATGATTAAGAAGTTGCAACACTTAAAACAAGGTAGTGAAACTGTAACAAAATATTATGATGATTTACAAACTACCTTGTTGCATTCCTCTTTAGAAGAAAGTGAAGATGATTTTATGGATAGATTTTGGGGAGGATTAAACCGTGATATTCTAGAGATACTAATTCATGAAGAATGTTATCCTATGGACCATTTGTTTCATCTTGCTTGCAAAGCTGAACAGGAAATAAAACGACGTGTTGGCCACGAGGAGAACAAGCGCACGGTGCACATTCCAAGAGTTGATATGATTGTTCCTTCAACTACTAGGCATACTATGACAACCACATCTGTTGTTGTCAGGACTACATCACCTCCACCATGTGACACATCGCCCCCGAGAGTGGCTACATCATCTGAGTTGATCATAAGAGGTAATGACATAGGTACTGATCTTCCATCTCTACATGAGAATGATGAATGCCTTGTCAATTTGAATGCACCATCTGATGAGCTACCCACTACTTTGATCACACCACCTATTTTAGAGGACTACGTTGATAATTTGACTTTGCCATGTGATCAAACAACTGAAATACCAACAATTTTGAGTGCACCCATTGAATTAACTATTGATGCAAAAGAACCAATGTTTAATCATTTTGATATGACCTCTAATCTTGGTGATGATTCTGTGTTGAATGACTTATTGCATGTTTGCTTATTTAAGCATGTTGTAGCATGTAAATTTGATGCAAGTAAGGTTTATTCACCAATGTTGGGATGGTTTAATGATGAACATTGTCAATCTTTTGAAATGAATAAGAGCTTCACTTATATGTGCAAACTGAGTTGCAATATTTTCATGCCTTCTACTTCTTGTGCTAATTTTTTTGGCTTTAGATTTTATGAACTATGCAAGTTACTCATCTATTCATGTGTCATATATGCAAAAATCGAGGGAAGTAAAAATGGATGACATATACATATACAACATGTACACCTTGTCTCTTTTGTTAGCCACATTTCAGATTAAGCAACGCCGAGGACGGCTTTATTTTCAAGAAGGGGAGGATGATGAGGACATGACTACCTTGGATATGACCAAAAATATTGCATATATGCATATTTGTCAGGTGATTTCTAGTGCAAACTATTCAATAATCTATTTATGTTATCCAGAACAAAAATACTTCACACACTTTTGTGTTTTGTCTAATTGCAGGTGTATGGGACATTTGTACAATCCACATATGAAGATAAGGAAGAAAGAGATGTTTATTTGCTGTCCAAAAAGTTCTCTCACGTCACTTTTGGCCCAAGAGAAGATAGAGTCCAAGTCTCTCACGTTCTGGATTCAGATTCGGACTGCACAGACACACCTGACTCAAAACGCACACAAGTTTTTCATACGGACTCCGAATGGGTGATTCTTTTTTTGTTGGAAACTAGATTTCGTGCACTTTCCAACCCAATTGGAATCACCTTCAAATTCGTCCGGAGCGTTGAGTTGTGGACGAAACAATCTGATGCTGCAGCAGAATCCGAGTCAAACTACAAGTCCAAAGGTGTTACATCACCTCCACTTGGGCCCATTGGCCTTGTACGACCTAGATTTAGTTTTAGGCTGCCTTGGGACGTCCTCCCACCTCCTTGGCCGCCACCCCTTGCTCCTATATAAGTAGATCCATCTAGTAGCTTTTGCTAGGGATTTGTTTAGTTAAAAGTTAGCCATTGCAACTTCGTGTACTTCGTTTGTGTCCAACGACCAGACCAAGACCGCTTACAGATCCCCACCATTATCAATACCTCATATATATTTGCAATATTCAGATTGCTTTATCATATTCTTGCTCGTTCTTCGATTGCTTGCAGGAATAGACCTTCGTGGTCAGGCTGACCGTGCTTCCGGCATCGTCAGTAACCTCAGGAGATTGGTTTAGCGATTGCTAAGGCGCAACATCGTGCACGTTTGTAGTCGGATCGTCAAAGTCGTCTCCACCAAATCGATAGTTATCATCTCATCGAAAGATCGGGACACCCTCGCCTCTATCATCGGATCGTCAAAGTCGTCTCCACCAAATCGATAGTTATCATCTCATCGAAAGATCAGGACCCTTTGCCTTTATCAAGTGGTACCAGAGCCAGGTTGCTCGGTGAGAATTTCCAGTTTTCCTAGATTAGATTTATTTTCTTACCTATTGTCCAAGAAAAATCCACAAAAAAAGAGTTAGATCTATTCATCCTTTGTCCAAGCCAGTCTGAGCTTTTGCAATTTTCTTTTCATTGTTTGCATAGTTGAATTATCGGTTGCATCGTCGTGTCGAGTTGCTGGTCTTAGTGTCTAGGTGATGAGGACATCAATACAATTGTTACACCCACAGCCCCTGCTGCTATACATACTGGACCAATTACTAGAGCTCGTGCACGCCAACTAAATTACCAGGTACTTTCGTTTCTTGGTAATGATTCTAATGTTCATGAGAATATGATGCTGCCTAAATTGGATACATTTGTTTTGCTTACAAATGAAGGGCCTAGCTTGGAGAAGGATGAACATTGGAGCAAGAACAAGCATGGAGATGATGGCATGCGCAAGGGAAACAAGAACGGAGTTACAAGTGATGATTTCAGGACTTTGAAGCCACCATAATGGGTGCATGAAGCCTTGGACGAAATATACAAGATGCCACTTCATAAATTTCGTCCCGAGGCTATTTTAGGTGCTGCGTCACCTTATTATTGGGCCAGGCCCATGTAATTTCGAAATAC
>NW_021183699.1:112861-118905 GCF_002162155.2 Triticum dicoccoides
AAAAAGAGCGAAAAAAAAATTCTAGAGTGTGCTTTTCCCTTGTTTACGTGCCGCGCCGTGATTTTGTTAGTGTTCTAGGCTCGCGTCTCTAGCACAGTCTAGCCTATGACCAGCACAGTACCGTCGTTGAGCATTTATTCAACTTTGCATCTCTGAATTGATTATTGCTGACCCTTTTTGCTACCATATTATAAGCCTTCCCAGCTCCACATACATCTACGTCGTGCGTTTGACTCTCCCTGGTAATCGCTCTATCCAAGCTTTGAGAGTTTTTGACTACAACGGTTGCCGATCACCGCCTGCTGCTGGGTAAGAACTGGTAAGAATTTGAGATTTGCTTGACGGATTTGTGACACCCACCACCACCACTTGTTCGTAGTCTGTAGGATCATATTCTTGTGTGTTTCTATTGCTGCTAACCATGCCAGGATCACAAGCCGACGAGATTGACTGGGAGAATTTATCGAACAAGGAGCTTCAATGATAAGTTTCAGCAAATGATGACTGAACAGGTGCAAGATGTGCTGAACAATTTTGAAGAGGCCATGGAGAAGATCACTGGCTTTGAGAAGACGTTCGAAACAAAGCTCGATAACAAGTTTAATGAATTGCTCGCGCGTCTTCCACCACCACCACCCGCTGCAGCTAACGCACCTCTCCAACAACAACAACAACAACGACTACCTCCACATTGCGAAGCAGACCTCCGCCGAGCAAGCCGTGTTCCTCTTGCGTTTGGCCAAACTGTTGGTGCTGCTGTTGATACTTCTGTGGCTCCTGCTGCTGATGCGGAGGAGGATGATTATGTGGGAGACTATGAGGATGAGGTTGATCAAAATCAACACTACGTGCAGCCACCTGTACCACCACCAGCAGGTCGACCTCAGGTATATATTCGTAATGGTAGGCCTGCACCACCACCTCAGGTACGAGATGATGTCCATATTCCTAAACTGAAATTGAATATTCCACCATTTGAGGGTAGATATGTTCCTGATATATATCTTACTTGGGAGTTAGAAACTGAACAACGATTTACATGTTTACAATATCCTGAGGAGAGACGAGTTGCTGCTGCCGTTTGTGCTTTCACTAGTTTTGCATGTGTATGGTGGTCTGAACATTGTAGATTATATCCTATTCCAACTACTTGGGCTGCTTTGAAAAATGCTATGCGTACGCGTTGGGTTCCACCATATTATCAACGTGAATTGCTTCAAAAATTGCAGCGTTTAAGACAAGGGAAAAATTCTGTAGAAGAATATTATCAGGAATTACAAACTGGCATGATTAGATGTGGTATTGTTGAGGAGAATGAAGCTATGCTTGCACGTTTTCTGGGTGGATTAAATAGAGAGATTCAGACCATTCTAGACTATAAGGAGTATACTAATATCACTCGTTTATTCCATCTTGCTTGTAAAGCTGAACGTGAAGTGCAGGATCGACAAGCATTGGGGCGAACTAACTTTTCTGCAGGCCGACCTTCATCATGGACACCACGTGCATCTTCTACGTCAACTGCACCAGCACCTCCATCCGGTGCCACCTCCAGCCGTGATACAAGAAAACAGGCACAACCACCATTATCTGCCAAGAGCGCACCTGCGGGGCCTGCACAGCGTTCTTCTTCTTCCATGGCATCAACAGGGCACACAAGTGATGATGAGGACATCAATACGATTGTTACACCCACAGCCCCTGCTGCTATACATACTGGACCAATTACTAGAGCTCGTGCACGCCAACTAAATTACCAGGTACTTTCGTTTCTTGGTAATGATTCTAATGTTCATGAGAATATGATGCTGCCTAAATTGGATACATTTGTTTTGCTTACAAATGAAGGGCCTAGCTTGGAGAAGGATGAACATTGGAGCAAGAACAAGCATGGAGATGATGGCATGCGCAAGGGGAACAAGAACGGAGTTACAAGTGATGATTTCAGGACTTTGAAGCCACCATAATGGGTGCATGAAGCCTTGGACGAAATATACAAGATGCCACTTCATAAATTTCGTCCCGAGGCTATTTTAGGTGCTGCGTCACCTTATTATTGGGCCAGGCCCATGTAATTTCGAAATACATAAGTATAGGCTATTTTTAGAGTCCGTATGTGTGGGGAAACAAGAGATAGGGATGATTTCGGACCCCTCCACCAAGGGCCACGAAATTCCCCCCTCTTCCTCCATATATACAGCCCTTAGCTGCAACTTCGCGTACTTCGTTTGTGTTCAACGACCAGACAAAGGCGTCACAGAACCCCACCTTGATCAATAAAGCTTTCATCGTATATTCGCAATATTCAGATTGCAATCTCAGTTTCTTGCTTGTTCTTCGTTTGCTCGCAGGAAACAGACCCTCGTGGTTAGGTTGATCGTGCTCCGGCGTGGTCAATAACCTCTCGGAGTTGGTTTAGCGATTGCTAAGGCGCGACGTCCTCGCACGTTCGTAGTCGGATCGTCAAAGTCGACTGCTCCGTTTAGGCCCAAAATTTTTCGAAAACGCATTTTTCGAAAAATTTTCTGGCTATCCTATTTTTAGGTGTTTCTGAGTGTTTTGAGACAGGTGCCATTATAGGAAGTTTTTTTTGACCCGTTTCCAGTTTTTGGGTCCGGGCAGTCAAAAAAAAAATTGGTCAAAAAAATTTCGTGCCCATCCTGTCAGTTTGAGCTAAGAAGAGTTTTGAGACACTCGCCATTATAGTGATTTTTCGCAAAAAAAAAAGCAGCGCAAAAAAAAAAGAGCGCAAAAAAAAAGAGCGAAAAAAAAATTCCAGAGTGTGCTTTTCCCTTGTTTACGTGCCGCGCCGTGATTTTGTTAGTGTTCTAGGCTCGCGTCTCTAGCACAGTCTAGCCTAGGACCAGCACAGTACCGTCGTTGAGCGTTTATTCAACTTTGCATCTCTGAATTGATTATTGCTGACCCTTTTTGCTACCATATTATAAGCCTTCCCAGCTCCACATACATCTACGTCGTGCGTTTCACTCTCCCTGGTAATCGCTCTATCCAAGCTTTGAGAGTTTTTGACTACAACGGTTGCCGATCACCGCCTGCTGCTGGGTAAGAACTGGTAAGAATTTGAGATTTGCTTGACGGATTTGTGACACCCACCACCACCAATTGTTCGTAGTCTGTAGGATCATATTCTTGTGTGTTTCTATTGCTGCTAACCATGCCAGGATCACAAGCCGACGAGATTGACTGGGAGAATTTATCGAACAAGGAGCTTCATGATAAGTTTCAGCAAATGATGACTGAACAGGTGCAAGATGTGCTGAACAATTTTGAAGAGGCCATGGAGAAGATCACTGGCTTTGAGAAGACGTTCGAAACAAAGCTCGATAACAAGTTTAATGAATTGCTCGCGCGTCTTCCACCACCACCACTCGCTGCAGCTAACGCACCTCTCCAACAACAACAACAACGACTACCTCCACGTCGCGAAGCAGACCTCCGCCGAGCAAGCCGTGTTCCTCTTGCGTTTGGCCAAACTGTTGGTGCTGCTGTTGATACTTCTGTGGCTCCTCCTGCTGATGCGGAGGAGGATGATTATGTGGGAGATTATGAGGATGAGGTTGATCAAAATCAACACTACGTGCAGCCACCTGTACCACCACCAGCAGGTCGACCTCAGGTATATATTCGTAATGGTAGGCCTGCACCACCACCTCAGGTACGAGATGATGTCCATATTCCTAAACTGAAATTGAATATTCCACCATTTGAGGGTAGATATGTTCCTGATATATATCTTACTTGGGAGTTAGAAACTGAACAACGATTTACATGTTTACAATATCCTGAGGAGAGACGAGTTGCTGCTGCTGTTTGTGCTTTCACTAGTTTTGCATGTGTATGGTGGTCTGAACATTGTAGATTATATCCTATTCCAACTACTTGGGCTGCTTTGAAAACTGCTATGCGTACGCGTTGGGTTCCACCATATTATCAACGTGAATTGCTTCAAAAATTGCAGCGTTTAAGACAAGGGAAAAATTCTGTAGAAGAATATTATCAGGAATTACAAACGGGCATGATTAGATGTGGTATTGTTGAGGAGAATGAAGCTATGCTTGCACGTTTTCTAGGTGGATTAAATAGAGAGATTCAGACCATTCTAGACTATAAGGAGTATACTAATATCACTCGTTTATTCCATCTTGCTTGTAAAGCTGAACGTGAAGTGCAGGATCGACAAGCATTGGGGCGAACTAACTTTTCTGCAGGCCGACCTTCATCATGGACACCACGTGCATCTTCTACTTCAACTGCACCAGCACCTCCATCCGGTGCCACCTCCAGCCGTGATACAAGAAAACAGGCACAACCACCATTATCTGCCAAGAGCGCACCTGCGGGGCCTGCACAGCGTTCTTCTTCTTCCATGGCATCAACAGGGCACACAAGTGATATTATTTGTCGTCGTTGTAAGGGAGGAGGTCATTATGCGAGAGAATGCAAATCTCCGCGTGTGATGATTGCTACCGCGGATGGTGGATATGAGTCCGCTAGTGACTATGATGAGGAGATGATGAGGACATGACTACCTTGGATATGACCAAAAATATTGCATATATGCATATTTGTCAGGTGATTTCTAGTGCAAACTATTCAATAATCGATGATGAGGACATGACTACCTTGGATATGACCAAAAATATTGCATATATGCATATTTGTCAGGTGATTTCTAGTGCAAACTATTCAATAATCTATTTATGTTATCCAGAACAAAAATACTTCACACACTTTTGTGTTTTGTCTAATTGCAGGTGTATGGGACATTTGTACAATCCACATATGAAGATAAGGAAGAAAGAGATGTTTATTTGCTGTCCAAAAAGTTCTCTCACGTCACTTTTGGCCCAAGAGAAGATAGAGTCCAAGTCTCTCACGTTCTGGATTCAGATTCGGACTGCACAGACACACCTGACTCAAAACGCACACAAGTTTTTCATACGGACTCCGAATTGGGTGATTCTTTTTTTGTTGGAAACTAGATTTCGTGCACTTTCCAACCCAATTGGAATCAACTTCAAATTCGTCCGGAGCATTGAGTTGTGGACAAAACAATCTGATGCTGCAGCAGAATCCGAGTCAAACTACAAGTCCAAAGGTGTTACATCACCTCCACTTGGGCCCATTGGCCTTGTACGACCTAGATTTAGTTTTAGGCTACCTTGGGACGTCCTCCCACCTCCTTGGCCGCCACCCCTTGCTCCTATATAAGTAGATCCATCTAGTAGCTTTTCCTTGGGATTTGTTTAGTTAAAAGTTAGCCATTGCAACTTCGTGTACTTCGTTTGTGTCCAACGACCAGACCAAGACCGCTTATGGATCCCCACATTTATCAATACCTCATATATACTCGCAATATTCAGATTGCTTATATCATATTCTTGCTTGTTCTTCGATTGCTTGCAGGAATAGACCTTCGTGGTCAGGTTGATTGTGCTCTGGTGTGGTCAATAACCTCTCAGAGTTGGTTTAGCGATTGCTAAGGCGCAACGTCGTGCACGTTTGTAGTCGGATCGTCAAAGTCATCTTCACCAAATCGATAGTTATCATCTCATCGAAAGATCGGGACACCCCGCCTCTATCAAGTGGTATCAGTTTTCAGGTTGCTCGGTGAGAATTTCCAGTTTTCCTAGATTAGATTTATTTTCTTACCTATTGTCCAAGAAAAATTCACAAAAAAGAGTTAGATCTATTCATCCTTTGTCCAAGCCAGTCTGAGCCTTTGCAATTTTCTTTTCATTGCTTGCATAGTTGAATTATCGGTTGCATCGTCGTGTCGAGTTGCTGGTCTTAGTGTCTAGGTCGTTTAGAGTTTCGAGTTCTGTTCACATTAGTCACGTCGCCGCTGCATCATTATCCCTTCCGCTGTCCACCACCCATCCATCAATTTCCTCCACGTGCTACCCATCGTTCATTGTCATAATCATAATTGAGATCGTTCCCATCTTCGCTTGATCCAATCTACATCTTATCTAGTTTGTTTTGGAAAGAGGGAGAGAGAAAAAAAAAGATAGAGAAAAAAA